>NW_004524629.1:11656504-11665843 GCF_000260255.1 Octodon degus
TTTTTCTCTCTCTCTTTCAGTCTTTCTCTTTCTCTGCCTCTGTCTCTCTGAGTTATAGATAATCTTATAAAATGCCATACACATTTTCTTACCATTAAGTATATAAATGTTTCAGATGAAATAAACTGACTAAAAATTTTATATTTTCTATATATCAAGAACCAGTAGGCCTAGTGATAGCACAGTGGACTAAGCGCCTGCCTAGGTAAGCACTGTGGCCAAGGTTTGATCTCTTGTGTGCCGTGTGATGAGGTGGCAATTGAAACTGGGTGTGGTGGTGCGCGCTTGTAATCCCAGCTCTTGGGAGACTGAAAACAGGTGCATCACTAGGAGTCTGATCTACATAGTGAGACCCTGTAGACCTGTACTAAACACATTTTTTAAAAAGAACCAGTGAGTCTGACACAAGCCTCTAAAGCTACCTTTTGTAATGTTAAGATAGAGACACCAGTGTACAGATTTCCAGGAACATTCCTGAGGACCTCAAAATTCCACAAGGTAGATGTTATAGCTTACACAGAGAGTGTCAATCAAGGATTTAAATATTGAGGACATTAACATCACCAATGGTTTGACCCCCTGATGGTTCACAGTGGAGTGAGCTATCAGAAGGTGGGTCATGGTTGGAGGAAGTATGCCACTAAGGATGTGACTGTGACAGCTCTCTACTTGTCCCACACTTCTTTCACCGTGACTCTCCTTTTCTCTCTGTTTCTTGGATGCCATAGGTTGTGTGCCTTTCCTCTGTGATCTGATTCTGTCATAACATTTCTACATTGGAGCCAACATGGACTGAAATGTCTGAAATCATGAACCAAAATAAACTTTCTTCCTTAAGCTGTGTATGTCAGATATTGGTCATTGTGACAGAAAGCTGACTAGTACAGTAGGCATGTTACACTGCCAAGATTTATAAAACAGGACTCCTTCTGGGACAAGCTATAGATGACTATATCTTTCCAATTTTTCTCTGCCACTCAATTGGAATGTCCTAGGATTGCAGCAACAAGACGCACCACCTCCTTTAGAAGAGGTATGACTTCCCACAGCAATAAATGACTGTGACGAGAAAGACAGACTTAACTGCTGCATGGCAGATGGCCTTCAGTTGTGTTTTAGGTGAATGCTTCGTTGGAATATTATAAAATTGGTTGAAATTCTGCCAAATTATCCTTGCAATTACAGGTATGTGGGGTGAGGAAGTGCAAAGATTTAGCATTCATTAGATTGAACATCCTTAATGAAGTCTTGCATTTTGGAAAATGGTACTTTTTTTATAGTACCATAACCCTTCATTTGCACCCCTGATGAGCTTTGGCCTGTATTAAAGTGATGTTCAGGTTCTGCTCGCCTTCCCCATTAGAATGTGAGTGACAATTCTGCATCTGATCCATCTTTGTATTCCAGTGCCTAGCATGCTCTCTTGCCTACAGTATGTGCTCAATGAATACAGAATTAATGAACAACCAAATGAATAAATATGTCATTGGAATTTTCATAATTAAATCATACTTTATAATGAAGTAGAGCAAGCCACTATTTAAAGGCCCTCTGTGGAAAATTTTTATGTATATTGTCAAATCTCCTCATTGTTTATCATATATTTCATATATTAAGTTACTTAATTTAATGCAATTTAAAAATGCACAGATTGAACATCTGTTACCTTCTATTGACTGGTAAGTTAGTGAGATACAAAGAAGAATGAGACATGATCCCTTTGAAAATTTTTATTTTCTGCTCTTTATGCAAAGTAAGTCATTTACACTCTTCCCATGAAATGGAAGGTCTATGCCTCCACCTCACACCCAACCTCCACCCCACTATGACTCAAAAGTTCATGTGGAATTTAATCCTCTAAGTAAAAGTGTTAAGAAATGGAAATTTTAGAGTGTGGTTTCATGGAGGCCCTTCCATCTTGAATGGATTGATGTCATTACTATCAAAATGCATTGGTTACTATGGAGCTGAGGGCTTGTTACAAAAGCAAGGTCATCCCTCCTCGCTCTCTTCTCTCCCTCCTGCTTTCTGCCACATGCTACAGCATGATGAAGTGCAAAAGCTCTTGGCAGATGCCAGCAGCTTGATATTGGACTCCCCAGCCTCCAGCAATGTAAGGAGTATATTTATTTACTTTATAAACCATCCATCCTGTGATATTCTGTTATATCAGCACAAAACAGGCTGAAAAACCTCTGTGGGAATATGAAAAGGAGTTTGTGGCTATTTTGTCCCTGGGAAATGCTGTGCTACCTCAGAGACTCAGTCACATAAAGAATTCAGCTTCTGCCTGGGCCCTTTCGTGAGGACATTACTCTTCTAAGAAATCAGACGTCATTCTGCGAGGAACCAAAACTAGTCCCCAAACACACACCCTGTCAGAGAGGACCACTAGAAGATGAACTGAGGCCCCCAGGGAAGCAACAGGTGTGAGCAATCCTTCATTTCAAGGTTTGTCAACCTTGGCATGATTCACATTTTGGAAAAGAGAATCCTTTGTTGTAGGGGAAGCAATGAAATGTGGGACATTTGGCAATCACTCCAGTCACCACCTACTAGATAGAAACCACCCCCTCCTCACCCTGTGACAACTAGCAGTGATTCCATACATGTCGGTCTCTCCTGGAGAAAACACAAAGTCACCTAGAGGTGAGGAATGCTGCATTTGATGATTCCAACACCAAGCCTCCGAGCTGCCATAGCTAACTTCAGGTGGAGAAGAAACTTGCTATCCTCACTGAGCCTTATTTATATTAGAGAATAATGAGCAAAACAGATTGTTTATGCTGTTGTAAGGTACTAAGACATTTTTCACACTTTTTTTGAAAATAAGATGAATACCTTACCTGAAGGGATGGCTTTTCCCTTCTGGAAAGAAAGCAAATACATACCAGATAATTTCTGTTATGCCATAGACACTGATAAGAGCTTCTAGGAAGTTGCACTTTTGAGGCATGGTTTGACTATATGCATGTGTTGAGAGTGACCATGTATCCACAGAGGGACAGCACTCTGATATTGAAGTCCTGGTCTGTGGCCATATTGAGCTACGTGTCTGTGTTAACTTAATTTCAGTGTATGTAATTATATTGTCTTCATAGTTCACTTACGCACTTTCAACTGGAAGTGGTAAACACCGGATTCTTAAATAACTCTCATCATTAAGGTCGCCTACAGTAACGCACAGCTTGTTTTCCTGTAAACTGCATTAGATGATTCAGTGGTCCCAGAGTATTTGGAACAATTGTGAGATAATGTTCTGAATAGAGCTGTGGCAGGCTCATGTTCAGTCTGCTTGGCACTTCTAATGGATCTTCAAATACCACGGGAAAAGTCTGGGTACACAATGTGGATGTTCAGCGTCCCAATGTAGCACATACACACTGAATTCTAAAATTTAGAATATTAAAAACAATAATCACGTGTACACCTAGAATTTATGAGGTCACTTAATTACAGTAACACAAGTTCTGTGAAGATGAAAGCTGTTTCTCATTTGTAGTAATGGCTATGGAGACTTTTTCATCCCTAGGGCTGTGCCTTGTACAGTGTAGCTGTGCTGTTAATCCTTGCAATCATCCAGCAATTGCAGTTCAAAGAAGTTCAATGACTTATCCAAAAAGTTGATGCAATTTCAGGTCTTTTTCTGACTCTTAAGCCAGTTGTCTTTGTACAACACCTACTTCCTTACTCAAATGAGATAAGATTAGTATTATCAATAAGAGTGAAAATGGGGAAATGGAGTATAGAGGAGTAGGTAAGAAAGCGGGAGGGAGATTAAAAATAATTATCAATCTATAATATTTTCTTATACATACTCTCAAATAACTGGAAGCTTCATATACTGCATACATCTACTAATAAGTGTTTTTAACACAGAAAATCAATGAAAATTGTTTTCAAATGAAGGATATGGTTGAGTTGGAGGGAGCAAGGAGAGATGGCAGGGGAAGAGAAGAAAATGAATTAAGACATACTATGTACATGTACAAGCTCCTCATGATAAATACAATCATTATGTATTATACATATGTACTAATAAAAATGCACAGTAACAAATAGAAAAAAATGAGGAAAAACATCTTCTCCCTTCTTTGTATCTTTGAGAGTTAACACAGTGTATAGTATATTCAAACAAGCTTGTAGTTATTGACTAAAATAGTGCTGAATCACAAATTTGACAGTTCTCTATAGAAAAAAACAATATCATCTATTAGAAGATCATACGATGGTCAATCTGTTTGCTGATTGCCATAAGTTACTGAATAAGTGATTATTCTGGATGCTAAGCCAACTAAATTGCCTTGATTCTTTGCAGTATGACTGATTGCTTGGCAATCATTCATTAAACGGCAAAACCTATGTAGATAAAGCCTTAAGAATGCCTGCTGTACTGTCATCATTTTCCTATTTATGGAGGCAAAGTTGTTTCAGAAAGGAAAAATAGAATTCAGCTTAAGCTTCTTCTCACAAGTAAGGTGATAAACAGGTTGAGAATGGCAAGCTGAATCGTATAAATATATGTACAATATTCTGTATGCTGAATTTATGAAGCTGATCCCACTTGAATTGTAGATTGCTATTAATAGGATACCTACAGGAGGTGAGTGAATGAATGAAATGTAAATACTTACTGAAAATAATAGCCTAAGTTAGTCATGGGTAGTGTCAATTGACATTTATTAATATAACTGGAAAATGAAGATAGCAGGAGAAGATGTTGCCTGTAGGTCAAATGCGCACAATGACTATTAATATTTCAGTTAGTTGATGATAACTGGTTGTTTGAATTAAGTGTCCCTCTTCCTATAAGTTGTTTCTTTAGTTACTGTAGTTGCTATAGATTTTAGATTTAGTTTTCATTAGAGGCCATAAACTTTAGATTCAGACTTAAGAATCATGGCATGTGTGTGTGTGCGTGTGTGTGTGAGAGAGAGAGAAAGAGACAGACAGACAGACAGACAGACAGACAGACAGACAGACAGACAGAGACAGAGAGGCAGAAACAGTGACAGAGAGAAAGAAAGGCAGAGAGAGAAAGAAAGGCTGCATAGAAATAGCGATAGAGATAGAGATAGAGATAGAGATAGAGATAGAGACAGAGACAGAGACAGAGACAGAGACAGAGACAGAGAGAGAAATCCTTGCCTAAAAATTGCCTTATAGATGCATTCTCAATTTTTGATAACGTTAGACCTTGTCTTCTACTTTGGGGCCATGATAACGGTTCTAAGCTAATCAAATAAGAGTGTCTTCACCCTAGTAGAAAGCAGCCTTAAAACCTGAATTATTTTCCTCAAATGCAGAAAGGTGAAGAGGAAAGACAGACTGAATAGTTCTCAGCAGGAAGTGTCAGAACCCTTCTAGGGGAGGGAGGAAGTAAGTGGGGCCTTTAGCTGCCACAGTGACAGGGAGCACCAAGGACATTTAATGAATGACCAGGGAAGGAAAACATTCTGCAACAAATCTTATAGTTTTCTGGCATAAAATGGCAAGAAAGACTTTACCTGTAAGGGTGGGAGACATAGCTCAGAGAACTAAGTGCCTGCTTTGGCAAGCACAGGGACCAGGATTCAATCCCCAGTCCTGCATGCTGCACCAGTCCCACCCACAGGGCTCACTGAGCAGGTGACAGAGTCCTGGCGTGATGGTGCCTGCTTGTAATCACAGTGCTGGGGAAGCTGAAAATAAGAGGATCACCACAAGTCCAATCTGCATGGTGAAACCCTGTACCAAATATACAAATAAGAGAGAGAGAGAGAGAGAGAGAGAGAGAGAGAGAGAGAGAGAGAGAGAGAGAAACTGACTACCTGTAAAAGATGACAATATTATTAAGACATACCAGCCAATACCAGTAAGAAAACTAAAGTCTTATTTCAGAAGATATGATATGGTAGAATTTGAATGGGGGGAAAATTTCTGATATGCAACAATAACTTCAAAACTCTTTGCAACACTAGGGACAGTGCCTGAGTCCTTGAAGATGTTAAAAATAAAAAAGAAAGATTCCATTTTATTCAAGAATTATCTCCTACACAGAAAATAATCATGGTGCTGCATGCAGAAGATTAAAAGGATGATACAGGTGGGTGGCAGGTGCAAAGTTTACTTAAAGTTACTAAACTGTCTCCTTTCTCCCAATCTCAGTCTTCAGGGAGATTGTGGTTCTCACACATATCTGGAAGACAATTAATGTTTTTCACTGCCCAGGTGGGCTAAAGATTTTAGCAGATGGCAACAGGATGGTTATAAAAGAGAAGAAATTTTGCAGATGGCACACTTACTCCTTCCTGTGTTTTTCTTTTTGAGGGGGAAGGGAGAGAGACAGTTGCAAGACAATGCAATAATCCTGCCAACTTCTAAAGTATTTATTCTCATACATTTTCTGAAGTTACTGCATAATTATCTTTAATCAATATATTGCAGAAGGAAACAAAGCATAAAGTTGAAAGGACAATATTAAAAATCCTTCAACATGTGCAACTGTAAATTCACCATCCTCTAAATTTACCTTTCATGGACATGAAGCCTGTTAATGCAGAAAGTTTTCCCTGTATTTCTCCTTCTCCTGGTGAAATAAGCTAATTATCAGAACTTTTCTCATAGCCCATTTTTTCCAATACTGTACATTTTATTTTTGGTAATTGACTTCCAGTATACATAGTCTGCTCATCCTAAAAATCTGAGCTATTACAAGTTGGTCACAATATTCAGATAATGGCTTGTGAGGTAGCAGCTGCCTTCCTTGGTAATCTCCTGCTAAATGACAACACCATCTTCTTTGGCAGCCTTATCCAAAGAGCAAAGGTGGTTAATAAGACTCTGATGTGGGAAGGTTCTGCCACTGTGTGGGCATCAGCTTCCTGCCATAATGAGAAGTCACAGCCATTAATTAGATGCTGGATCTCCACATTTTCCAAGCCTACATCTTCAACCACAGCTGTCATTACAAAGAAGGCAAGTGTCAAGTTCCCTGCAGAATACTGTCTCCCACAAATGTCATAAGGGACATCAATCCCCAAGGATTGGTATCTGTCCCCTTTTCCTATTCTAGCTCTAAGTGTGTTGCGTGAGAACATTTTGATGCCATGGTAGTTGCTAAAATGTTAAGGCCCAGGCAGTCCATCATGGTGGGGCAGAGCTGGAACCACAAGAAGGACCTGAGCCCAGCAGCTAGGCCCTGCAGATCCAGCTTGGTGGGTGGGGCCGGAAGGAGCTGATCCCAGCAACCGGGCCCAGCAGATTGAGACCAAGTTCAATACAACTAGACCCAGTGAGCTGAGGCATACTGCTAGGCTCAATGGGGCACAGACTGGGGCCCAGACCTGCGGGGAGTATCCTTGCAGCGTGGAGGTGAGAGGAGGTAACTTGGATGAATTAGTCTGCCTGGAAAACTCCAGGTACATAAAGGGAGGTGCCCAGATAGAACCCAGTGGAAGTAATTTAAATACAAATTGTCCATTTAGATCTGCTTTGTTATATAGCTATAATGTTTGCTCCTATAGTCTTAAGTACAAGACCATTAGTTCCAAAGTTTGTCTAATTCTGAATTTTTCTAGGTGTTATTAGCATTGCTAATTGTACTAATGCAAATAGGATACTATATATGCCTTAACCACATGTTCTCCCTTGGATAATAATATCAGGGAGCACTTGGGTAATAACCTCACCAAAGCCCTATACAGCATGATGGAGGACAGTGCCAAACAGAAAACAAATCTCACTCCCAACCAACAGAGAAGGAAAAATCTTGGGACACACACAAAACAAGAATCTCTGGCACAAGAGAGATATCTAAAAAAATAGACCTTTTAACAGATCTTTCCTTACCTGTTCACTTGATTCCTTGTCAGATCTTCTGATTGAAGTGATATAGTTATTTACTATCAAATTTTCACAAAACAGTATCATAGAAATCAAAATAAAGTGTTTTCTCTGAAAGAGAAAATGACAAAAATAAGGAGCAAAATGCAATCTCAGTCCTGTTCCCACTCGGAACAAACCCAGGAGACATCAACATAGCAGAAATTGGAAGCCACACACTTGAAATCTCTGAAATAATAGGAAGTGAAAAGAAAACTTCAGAAGGGTATAGAGAAAATGAGATAAAAAATAATCTTCCAGGTAAAAAAGAAGTGATAACTATAATGAAAGAATTAATAAGTGTTTCTAATACTTGATAAAGACATTGATAAAAACATAGAGAATAGATGAATGATGAAAACCTTGAATAAACAATATAAGAAAGAAACATAATTCATGAAACAGATTCAAAGAGATATACAGGCAATTAAAAACTCCATAAAAAGTTAGCAAAACTATTTGAACAAAAGTGAAGATAGACTTTCAGACCTTGAAGACACTGTTGAAACTAGCGAACATGTAAGGAAAAACCTCTTGAAAACAACAAGGATCCAGGAAATAATTAAACAGCTGCAACATCATGCAAAGATGAGCAATATGAGACTAATAAGCATCAGTGATAAAGAAGGAGCTAACACAAATGACATAAAAAGGATATGGGCAGAAGAAATGGAAGAAAACTTCCCAAGTATGGGGAAACCATATGACATTCAGGTAACTGAGGCATGTAGAATTCCAATAATATCAACCCAATTAAATCTACACCCAGACATATAACAAAGATAACAGAAATTTGGCACAAGAACAAGACACTAAAAAAACTAGAGAAAAGAAACAAATCACATGTAAAGGAAAACCCACCATAATTCAATGCAATCCCTATCAAAATACCTGCAATGTACCTCAAAAATCTAGAGAAAATATTCCTAAAACCTTTTTGGAACCAGAAAGTCCTAGAAGAGCAAAGACAATGCAGGCAACAAAGGCAAGGCAAGATGCATACAATTCCTGACTTGAAATTATACTACAAAGCTACCAAAATAAAATCAGCATGGTGCTGGCAAAAAAAAAAAGACCCAAGGATCAATGGAACAGATTATAAGATGCAGATACAACTACAAACAGAGTTAGCCACCTTGTCTTTGACAAAGGAATCAAACATATTCACTGGAAGAAAGATGGTGCTGAAAAAACTGGCTCTCGACATGCTGAAAACTAAAACTAGACCCAGATATATCACCAGGAACTAAACTAAAGTCAAAATAAATTTAGGATCTAAACATTAAAACAGAAACACTAAATCTCCTGGAAGAGAAACTAGGTGGAAATCTTGAAGACATAGGGGTAACCAGAGAGTTCATCAACAAAAAAGAAACTACAAGGGAAATTCTTCAATGAATCAACAACTGAGATCTCATCTCATTGAAAAGTTTCTGCACACAAAAGAAACCACCAACAGAGTGAAAAGATAACCCA
>NW_004524629.1:11666618-11673136 GCF_000260255.1 Octodon degus
TTAAAATATATTTTTAAAATATAATGTAAAAATGTCAACAAAATATTAAGGTTTTTGAAAGCAAGAGTTAATGTTCAATTAATTTTCCAATCTTTCAGACCTGTATCTGTTAATCTGAGCAATAGATTTGATGATAAGAATACATAATATAACAACCATTGTTAATTTGCTAATCTTGTTTTGAAAATACGTACAATACGTATTGTTGTATGTTACTCTGTTTCTGTCTTTGATTTTGGTATTTGGAATTTTTTGCTTTTATTTTTGTGTTTACTCTTTAAAATAAAATTAAATTAAATTTTAAAAATTAAAATTTTAATTAGCTTAACTGAATTACAATGTATACATAGATCATAACATCCCTTTGTGCCACATAAATGTTCACAATTATTATTTTTCAATTAAAAGTGTATTTTAAAACTTTAAAAATTATAATTCAGTTGAATGTGTATGTTCTTTTTGGGGGATCTCATGTCAGCCTACAGGTTCAGGAACAGAAAAGGCTATAGTATAGATAACCTTTACCAGAGTCATGAAAGAAAATTGGAAATGACTCCATCTGGAAAGCAAGGATGGGAAGAACATACCACAGCAAAAAGGGAGCCCATCAAAACCTACATGAACATGAGGGAGCATTACAGAACGCCAGCACAATTGGGAAACTGCAGATACAGATGTTGCATAGGGGGTGAGACTGCAGAGACAAAGAGAAAGGACAGCAGGAGTTAGGCCTAAACTAGAAGCCAATTAAGAACCAGCATCAAACTACCAGCCATGTCCAAATCACTCAGAAGCCTTAGTTCACAGTACTTGGGTTCAAAGATAGAACCTACAGTTGAACTAAACAGACATAATTTTCCTCTCAATTTAACTATGAGTCCCCCTGCATTATACTGAGAAATAATGTAAAGAGGGCTGCTACTTAGCAGATGATGAGGTTCATTTTCAGTAAAATTCCCCATTTCTTCAGACAACAAAGAATAAACTCAGGAATTGAAGTGGTCCCCTATGGAAGTCTTCATTACTTAGTTCCCCCAGCCCTCAGCATCTGGTGTCATCCTAGCATCTTCAACCATGTTTTCTTTGCAGAGCTGTCCTTCACTTCCTTTCGCTCCATGTGTAGTTCCATTCTTCCAGAAACAAAGCCTGATGGTTGGCTTGTTTCATCACAACATGGTGAGTGCTCCCAGTGACTGGTTCTAGTTAGCTGTATGGCCGGCACTGGCCCAATCAGGGTGGATCCGGGGGCTTATTCAACAATCACTAAGAAGACCTGTTCTTTTATGTCCACTGGATCCAAAGACAAGAACATATAAAAGCTGGACTTACTGCCAGCTACCTTGCTCCTTTGAGAAAATTGAGAATAAAATCAACACAGCTGAAAATAGACAAAGGGATGCAGCAAATCTGAACCGGATAAAGCTTGACACTCTCTGGATCAAGCCACTACTTAACCCCAGCCTATTGCCAAGAAACACATGGAAACAAGATTCCTGTTTTTTTAAAGCTAGTTTAAGTTGGATGGTCAGCTTTTTGACATTTTAAAAAATTCCTTACAGATATAGTGTTACATTTGTTTTGTAAAAATTGCCTCCTTACATACATAGCATCTTAAGACACAGACATGCTGAATATTGTGGAGGGAAAGCACAACTGAAGGCGGGTCCATAGAACTTGTATTCCAGGGTGCATCTACCGGGGACCAGCTATATGGTTTGGAGAAAATAATTTCATTTTTGAGTCTTAAATTTTTACAAATAAATTCTTTTCACACATATAAAATAATTCTAACTCCCACACCCCATCACAAACTTCATCAAATACAAATATGAAAAAACAACTTTCTAAATCCACATATCTTAATGAATAAAATGGCTATTAAGATACTACTGTTTTTTCAACAGGCTCTCAAAGAAGTTAGTGTTACTTTAGCAATCAGTTCCATTTTTCCAGTTGTATGAAAAGATGGTGAGATCCATAAGGCATGGAAGTCAGCATTATCTCAGGTGAAGCTCTAGCCAAGCTTTCAAGCGTGCTGTGCCCATGGTAACATAGCTCATGTTCTTTGGGTTTCTGTTGGCAGTCACTTGGGCTAAGAAAGGAAATGCTACCAATCTATGCCTAGTGTCTTTGTGCACCCCCACAAAAGGTCAAAATATTAGCTAACAAATAAAATAACCAGTATGATTGACTTTTTCTTGTTAACTGTATTTTCACATTTCACCTGGTTGCTGTGGTGACTCGTGTGGAGTGAAAAAAATCTAGATTATCTGACCTGCATACACAGCATTTTCCTTCAGTCTTCAGCCCTATAATAAACAGTGATGAAAAGTGTTTCAATTTTTAAAAATTTATTACGCTAAAAAACACTCATTTCTAATAATCTCCCTCTCCACTTCACTTCGAACATACCTCACTGCTCTCGCCACCTGATGAAGCACTTCTGGAAGTGCTCTTTCATAAGTGTTAGTTGCCCTGTGCTTGATGCCTTTAGGATTTGAACTGATCAAAACATTTATGTCTCAGAGTCATTTTGCCTTTGGGGAAAAGCCAGGAATCTGATGGTGCCAGATCTAGTGAATTGGGTGAATGAGGACACACTGCAGGGCTCTTATTTGGCAGAAATTGCCATAAGATGTTAAGTAGTGCAGGATAATCGAAACTTTAATGAGTGTTTAAATTAAAAAATTTACTGCAGTAACAAACACACTGACATTAATCCCTCTCAAAATATCTCCCCCTCATTTCAAACACATTTATCCCATCATTCTTGATAATATATATCTTTTACTGTAATAAGGTCTACTTTTTTAATTTAAACCTTCACTGTTTTTTTCCATTTTCTGTTATATGTGCTTATGTGACTCCAGTGACTATAAAAATCACACACTGATCCATCTATCCTATTTCTAAACAACCATCTATATAGTGGATCAGCTACCCCAAGAGAGTCTGCTACTTTCACAGGTCTCCACCTGTTCAGTTAGTCACTCAAGCTACATTATAGACTTCTGTCTTCCACCATAAATAGCCTTATACAACCATCTTTTTCCTCTATCCCAGAGAGAAGGCCAAAAGCCCCACCAAATCAGAATCCCTGGACACAAGGATGTGTAGCCACATTGCTGCCAGGAAATACTAAAACTTTTCATTTCTGAGTGAAACTATGCTCATTTATTCTCTTCTGACTAGAATATTCTCTCCACTAATCTATCCAACCTTCCTTCTCTGCTTGCTAAATAAGTCCTATTTTTTCCCATTTCAAAAAAAAACCCCACTTATTTTTAAAAGTTGAAATGTTAATTTGGCTCTGAAAGAGAATAATATGACTAAGTGAAAGTGCTTAATATAAGAAAACTCATATTACTATCCCAGAATACCTTTTGTTTTTCTACCTCTGATAGAACAAAGGAACACTATATTTCTGTATATTTTAAAAGTCAGAGCAAGAGTAATAGATGATAATAACTAGCTTGCTGTGACTGCATATTTTGAGCATCCTAGGGAGTGGCAGGAACTGGAGAATACAAGACCACATGCCTTTTATCACATGGGGAGAGAACATGTAGGTCCAGATTAATGTTGCTCTGAAAATACACAAGCTCAACATTAACTGGTCCTTTGATTTTCAGGGGGAGACTGAAATATTTATTACTATGTTAAATCTCCTGAAAAGGCTAGATCAATGTGTTTTTGTTTGCTTTTATTCTTCTACATCCAGCCCAAAGGCATAAATTTGCAAATTGTACCTTCATAGTATATTCAAATATTTCATTCTCTGTGACACCTCCTTTTCCACCTCTAATCCATGCAGTGCTGCCCTAGTCCTCATTTGTCTCCCTATTAAGAGAAGCAGCCCATCATCACCGTGAAGTATCAGTGCCAAGATGATTCATTGTGGGGCACAACTGTGCAGGAGGAGGACAAGGGGAGGACTCCAGCCTGTGCTGATAGCCCTGTGTCCTGTCTCCTCCACCCACCTAATTATGGCTCAACTCTGGCAGGACGAAGGTGAAGCACATTGTCAGCACCTCATATTTTTTTCTTTTTTGCATGACTCCCCATAAGTGGTGAGGGACATGTGAATAAGCAGATTATTCTTGTCAGGGATACTGGAAGTAAGATTTCTAGCAATTTTTTTACTGATTCATTTATTTTTATTTTTATATAAAATAAAAATGTATTATGTTCATAGCTTTCATATAATTGATGACATAGAGAGCAATAAAGACTATCGTGAATATCACATATACACACATCAAAAAGTCTCAATAAATTAAAAAACAAAATGAAGGATCAAGAACAGTGGTCTGAATCTTACTCATAGGATTTTAGGATTTAACAAATAAGTGTGAAATTTTAGACCACAACAGTGTAGAAAACAGAACAATATTAAATACAAAAGCACATATTTTCACATTAAAAACAGAAAAATCTACATAACCAGAATCCAAACCTAAACATTAATACAAAATAAAGAAAAAAATTCAAAATCAAGAAGCAGATCAGAGGCCAAATGAAGATCTATCAATTAAATACCTATTTTAAAGAACATAACACAAAAAGTGATATTTACCAATAAGATTTCTTAGTTTTCTTATATACTTCTCTAGAATTAGAAGAAAATTTATCATTTAAGAAAGGGAATGTGATTTAAAAAACTTTTCTTTAAAATAATTATAGAATTTGAGAACAATGTATACATCTTTATTTTAAAAACATATTCCAAAACTAAGATGTATGGTATAGAATACCTTTTTTTTTAGTACATGATTTCTCTAATTCCCCACATTCAAATTGACAAGGACTTTGGCAGCATCTACACTGAATTCTAATCTTGCAGAAAATTTATTTCTAAGTCAATAAGTCATAAAACCAGGACAAAGTATTATTTATGGTTCATGAAAAAACAATTGTGTTACTGAGGCACAAATCATAGAACAATTGAAATTACCAGCTAGAAAAAAACTTTGAAAATGAACCAATGAATTGATAGAAGATGTCTAGTGCAGAATATTGTTGGATTTTGCTTCCTAATCCACTCTGACAGTCTATTTCTTTTAATTGGTGACTTAAGTCCCTTTACATTGATGGTTATAAGGGCCAGGGGGA
The DNA here is from genome assembly GCF_000260255.1 of Octodon degus. Classification (NCBI taxonomy): domain Eukaryota; kingdom Metazoa; phylum Chordata; class Mammalia; order Rodentia; family Octodontidae; genus Octodon; species Octodon degus. The sequence goes on from NW_004524629.1 coordinate 11,671,731, forward strand.
TGGCTCAGTGGAATAAGTGCTTCCCTGGTAAATGCAAGGGCCCGAGTTCAATCCCCAGTTCTGCTTAAAAAAAAAATACTACATTGATGGTTATAATTGAGATATACTGACTTATGTTTGACATGTTATTTACCTGCTGTTATATACCTTTTTTCTCCTGTGTTTGTTTGCCCTATTTGGTGGGTTCTTTCCATTCTCATTCATGGAGTTGTGATCATATTGATCCTTCTCTAGAATATCTTTTAGTTGTCTGTGTAGGTTTGGCTTTGTCATCATAAAATTCTTCAGTTGTTTTTTGTCAGAGAAGTATTTCATTTCTCCATTAAACTTGAAGAAAGTTTTGCAGGGTATAGTATTCTAGGCTGGAATTTGTTTTCTTGCAAGACTTGTAGTACTTTGCTCCATGTTCTTCTTAACTTGATGGGTTGTGAAGAGAAATCTGCCATTATGCTGATGGGTTTTCCTTTAAATGTGATCTGTTTCTTTTCTCTAGCAGTTTTTAGTATACTGTTCCTGGGCTGAATTACTGGGATCTTGATTATTATGTCTGGATGTAGTTATATTTTATTTTATTTTATTTTTCTGTATTTTAGGGAAGGATCTACAGGGAGTTCAGAGTCTCACTACTAGATCAGACTCACAGTGATTCTCCTGTTTACAGCCTCATAAGTACTGGCATTATAGGTGTGCACCACCATGCCCAGTCTCAATTGCCATCTCAGTGTGCCCTGGGGACAGGGCCAACATGGCAGGCCTGGGGATCAAACTCCCAACCCCTGTGCCTACTTGCAGGCACTTTAATTCTCTGAGCTATTTGGCTGACCCTGGGTGTAGTTTTAATTGGGTCAACATTATTTAGAGTTCTATATGCTTCAGTTTATGAATGTCAGATTATTTCCCCAATTTTGGGAAGCTTTCTACTACTTTTGCCCATATTCTTTTTATATCATTTGTTTTTGCTACATAGGATACCAATGTTACATCTTTTTTTTTTGGTGGAACTGGGGATTGAACTCAGGCCCTTGTGCTTGCTAGGGAAGCACTTATTTCACTGAGCCATCTCCCCAGCCCCCCTTTTATATCATTTGTATTGACTCTTTTTTTCTCATTGATGCCTATTAGTCTTACAGTGTTCATCTTTGTATTGTCTTGCAGATGTTGCATTATTTTTTCCTGCATCCTAGTGTTTTTAAGAGATCTTTCCTTACCTTTTCACTAGCTGCAATGGTGTCTTTAAGGTCTGAAAGTCTATCTTCACTTTCATTCAAACGGTTTTTCCAGCTTGTGATTAAGGTTTTAATTTCCCTTGTGTCTCTGAATCTGCTTCATGTATTCTATATCTTTCCTATATTGCTCATTCAAGGATTCCATCATTTTTCTATTCTCCTCTATTTCTTATCAGTGTC
>NW_004524629.1:11674286-11675815 GCF_000260255.1 Octodon degus
AACTTTCCCAAGAGGCCATACCCACTCAATGGCACAGAATGAGAAAAATGATAGTGCTGTTTGCAAAACCACTGTACCAGTTTCCACTCAAAAATTTGTCAGGTAGGTTGTTCTCTCTTCGTATGGTGTAAGACCATTTTGATAATTACTTCAAACTATCCACCTACGTACACCTCACTCTATGTAAGTGAAGATCCTGAAAAGCTAATATCATACTGTTGTCTTAGTAATATAACAGAGATTTAATTTTGCAAAGGTGTGTCACTGAAGTGTTTATTTCAGTGTTGATTTATTTTGTGTTTTATTTGGTGGGAACTCTAGTTAGAATAGAATAAGGGAACAATGGAATTTGAGAAAACTATTGTATAAAGCATAAAAAGACCTCAGAATCTGGCAAAGGGCCAAGGGTTAAGAACACAATCCCAGAACCCCAGGGAGAGATGAAAAATACACACTGGAAAAATTGATGTATCCAATATGCAGTTCCATGTTCTGTTTCTCTTTATTGGATTTTACTTTTATTATCCTTATATTTTAGTCAAAATTATTTGAATGATACCCCTTTCCTGTTGGATAAAGTAAACTATTACAGCATAAGTAAGAGGTGAGGGTGCCTGCCCCTTAGCTCAGCTCTTTAAGTGCCTGCTTCAACAAAGCAGTCAGGCTCAGGTTGCTGTGGTTCGATCCCCAGAACTCAAACCAGCCAAACCTGCCCTGAAGGCATTCGGAGAAAAAAAAAGTAAGAGGTGACATGGAAACAACTGGGATCAGAGCCCTGACAGAAGATCGCATGAGCAGGAAAATGCCAAGCCCAGTGCAGCGCTTATTGAAAGTTGAATCATTTTCTCCTGTGTTTGAGCCTTAGCCCTCAGTATTAGGAATGTGACCTTCATTGGAGTTAGGAGTGTTGCTCATAATCAACTCAATCTGGGGTAATTGGTGTGGATGCCAGCACCACATGCTTGCTATTCTCATAAGAGAGAAATTAGAACACAGAGACAGACAACACAGAAGGAACATAATGTGAAGATATGGAAAGAATGATTGGCATATAAGAGAAAGAAGAACCTGCAGCTTCTGAAAGCTGGTAGTCTGGAACACATTTCCCCTCACAGCCCTCAGAAGAGCTAACATGGCCCAAAACCCGGGTTTTGGACTTCCACTGTCCAGAACTGAAAATTAGAAATTTCTATTGCTTTTAGACACATACTCTGTGGCACCTTGTTCTGATTCCCTTAGAAACTACTACAGTTTTCATCTGATGAAGTTCAGACATAACTGAATCCAGGAGAGATTCTCAGATTATTATAATTTAGATATAAACTGTAAGGGAGAAAACCTTAGGGACACTTAGATAACAGCTGAGTCTTCCTGTTTCTTTCAGAGGAGAGCTCTCCATCTCCCTCTTCATGTCACAGGAATCAGTTTTGAGACCCAGAATTGCCACAGAATGCAATAAACATAGCATGAATTTCTTGGTTAATTCTACTATATCCTTAGTATTTCACAGGCTATCAAGACTTAATGAT
>NW_004524629.1:11677995-11679235 GCF_000260255.1 Octodon degus
AAACTGTTTAGTGGCCTGCAGATGACATTGAACATATTTTTTGAAGCCTGCTTTTTTATCTGGCAGTATATCACACATTTTTCTATGTGTCAGTAGGCATTTCTCCATAACATGATTTTTAATGTCAAGAGAGCCTGTCTTCAAGAATCACATTCTGTAATCCAATTAATGCTTTTCTGAGTCAAGTCAAAGACAAATCAAGATAGCTGTTGAAGCCAGAGGTACACATACCCAAGGGATCATCTCCATGATCACCTACTTTATATTCTTCTGTCTTTACATGGTGCTTTCTTTGTCTAAGAAATTGCCACATAAAACTCATTCTTTAGTCTCTGAGTATTTCTAAAACATTTCTAGCTCTTGACTGGGAGAGCTATCCCCTTCTCAGATTTTAGTTAACAAGTGACTTCCTCTTTCTTTCTCTAAAGTATCTTCTCTTGATTCCTTTCCTACCACCTGTTTTATATCCTTTGAAGAAGCTCCTTGAGTTTATCATGTTTTGTTGCACACTACGGTTAGATTTTAAAGCCCAAAGAAGGAGAGTCAGTATCTATCTCGTTCATTTATAAATTTCTGCCTCATAGTTTGCTATTTTTATAACTTTATGTGTGTGCTGATTTGTAGAAGACTTCAATAAGCTTAGTGTTTTTAAAATCCAGCCATGTTCAGTGTTATCAATACTTCATTCTTCTTTAGTGAGTAGCATTTGTCAGTATTTAGTGACCAGCAATGTTTCACTCTGTCTCAGTGCCTGAGTTTTTGTGCCCATTTGATTGCTTATAAATAATTGGTGTTTTCTTTTATATACTGGAAACAGATATGATGTGAGTATTCTCATATAATTGTGGATGTATTTTCATTTCTCTTGGGTGAAAACAGAATTGATGAAACAGAAAGTAAGTATATACTATAGACAAAAATTTTAAAGCAATTATAAGATTTTACACTGCCTTGAAGAGTATAATAGGTCTAGTTTCTTCACAGTCTTCACAACACTTGGAACTATTAGGGATTTTAAATTTAGCTATTCTAGCAGAGGCAGGGGCTGGGGATTCAATTCCAGCCTGTCATGCCAGCCCCTCCCCTGGGGCACGCTGAGATGGCAATTGAGACTGGGCATGGTGGTGTGTGTGGTCCTGTAATCACAGCTCTTGGGAGGTTGTAAACAGGCTGATCACTATGAGTCTGATCTAGTAATGAGACCTTGAACACCCTGTAGACCCTTCCCTAAAATATAAAA
>NW_004524629.1:11679335-11689175 GCF_000260255.1 Octodon degus
GACCTTGAACAACCTGTAGACCCTTCCCTAAAATATAAAATAAATAAATAAATAAATAAATAAATAAATAAATAAATAAATAAATTTAGCTATTCTGGGAGTGCATAACACATCTCATTTCTAATTTAATTTGCATTTCCCTGTTACTCTAGTGGTGTTTCCTCACATTTATCTATATAATTCATGTATTTACATAATTTAGTGATCAGTTGTGTATATTTTTTATATATAACTGCTAAAATTCTTTTTTAAAATGAGATTGCAGTTTGCTGACTATTACAAGTTTTGTGTGTAGATACAGGATATCACTCCTGTCAGATATATGTTTGTGAATATTTTACCAGGTCTGTGAATTAACACATTAGTACAGGGCAGTTATCACATATCTGAAGTGATTGGGATCAGAAATAATTTGAGATTCAGAGAGTCAGATGATTTTTGGATTTGGGGACATTTGTACGTATTTTTCTAGTTGAATACTTCTGATTAAAAAATTTGAATTCTGAAATCCAGGAAATTTTGAGCACCAGCAGGATGTTCAAAACATTCCAAAATTTGAAGCCTACTGGGTTTTGGATTGGGTAGGCAAAAAAGTGAAGTACCTTCTATGAGTAGAAATATTAAATGTTGATGACAACAGATTTTCCAGTTTCTTATTTCATTTTTACTGTTTTTTGTATCTTAAAAATTACTAACTAATCTCAAAATACCATGGACATCCTCCTATGCTTTCTCTTAGACCATTTACTGTTTTAGCCTTTGTGTTTCAATCTGAGACTTACTCAATTTTTGTAATTGTATGAAGTGTGGACCTCTATATTCATTTTAGGTAGATAGATAGATAGATAGATAGATAGATAGATAGATAGATAGATAGATATTCAGTTGTTTTTGCACATTTTTATAAAGAGTTAAGATTACAGCTGTGGTGATTTATCAATTTTGAAAATTGGTGGGGCTGGGGAGACGGCTCAGTAGAATAAGCACTTCCCTGGCAAGCACAAGTGTCTAAGTTTAACCCTCTGTTCCACCAAAAAAGAAAGAAAGAAAGAAAGAAAGAAAGAAAGAAAGAAAGAAAGAAAGAAGAAAGAAAGAGAAAGAAAGAAAGAAAGAAAGAAAGAAAGAAAGAAAGAAAGAAAGAAAGAAAGAAAGAAAAAAGAAAGAAAGAAAGAAGAAAGAAAGAAAGAAAGAAAGAAAGAAAGAAAGAAAGAAAGAAAGAAAGAAAGAAGGAAAATCGGATAAATATATAATCATTGACTTATTTATAAACATTTTCACCAGTGCCACACTTTCTCAGTTACTGTAACTCAATAGTAATGCATGAAGCCAGATTAAGTCTTCCAAAGTTATTCTTTCTTTAACATAGCTCTGCATATTTTAGCTCTTTTATATTTCCATATAAATTTTAGAATCACCTGATTTATTCTTCTTTAGAAAATATCTGATGGGATTATTATCAGGAGTACACTGAATCTGTAGATTTTGTGGCAATTTGCAGTACACTAACTATTCTTTCTTCTAGACAATGTACATTATATAATGATACATCTAATTTGTCCTTGCACTAATCTTTTTTCAGTTTAGAGCACTTATGTAATTTTATGATCTTACTATTTTGTATGTTTTTGACTATTATAAATAGAATTGGCTTGCTTCTTTTTCTGTTTTATGCTGTTAAGTATGGGAAATGAAGTGTTGATAGAAATAGTGAAAGTGGATATCCTTGGCTTGTTTCTGGTTTGGGGAGAAAATATCTAATATTTCACTATTACAAGGATGTTAATGGTTTTTCATAGATGACTGGTATTAGAATATGGAATTTTTTCCATGACCTCTGAAATACCTTCAAGAAACTCTGAAATACTTTTAACACTTACAGATGGCAGAAAAAGACAATACAAACTGGAAAATAGTCTGAAAAGGAAGAGAAAATCAGAGTTTCTCTAAAATGGGAGACTGTGTCATATTAAATATGTTGGACAGTGCAAGAAGGTGTAGACAAAGAAGTGACAATGTATTTGACCACATGAAAAAATTGGAAATATCAGCAAGAATCATTTTAACAGGTAGAAGTGCAGTAAAATGAAGGTAGATTGAAGAACACTAAATAGAATAGGAAGTGAATAGAAGGCCACTGTGGCCAGCCTGCTACAGGATTATTTTCTGAAGCATAGAGGATGGAAAGCCCAATATCTAGAAAAGATGTGTCAAAAAACAGTGAGGAAAAAGTATCTGTGAAGTTTCCAACTTTTGAAGTATATAAAAAAGAAAGCATGTAAAAAGGAAGAGAATTTTGATTTAAAATATTTGTGATGGTAAAGACAGCCATGGTGTGGGGATCAGACCAGTATACTATTTCCCATTTTAATGGTGACCACTATATGGCCCAGACTTGGTCATTTCCCTATCTCTAAACTTCATCTAATTTTCATCTGTGCATTGATATCTTTTGAACTAGGTATGAGCAGAGACAATTTAAATATTCCTCAACCACTGTGAAATTTCTTTTGCTTTGCTCTGCTGTGTGTGTGTGTGTGTGTGTGTGTGTGTGTGTGTGCGTGTGTGCGTGTGTACTAGCAATTGAACTCAGCACCTTGTACTTTCCAGGCAGGCAAGTATGCCAATGAGTTATATCCTTGACTCTGTGCATTTCTTATAATTCTCATGATATAAGCAGTCCTTAATTTGTTAATCCTATATTTTAAAATTTATGGTAATTTTGTTTTATTAACTGTGTCTCTTAATTGTTTGTCTATTTGCATCATGTAGGTAGTATTGAAATGAAAGGATAAACGTACTTAATTAATCTATAAAGAAACCCATATGGAGAGTGGGAATCCTAGACATGAGAAAAATAAACTATACAGGGAAGAGATCAGGTCATCAGGTCAGGTTGAGGAAGTTCTAGGGAAAGCATGGATAAAGTCGGGAATTTCTAAACTGAGGTGCTACAACGGTAGGTGCTATTTTTAGACCTCTTATAATCTCCACAGCAAGTGGGAGGAGACACATGAAGAGCACTTGAAGGTTAATCACAATCGTTCAATCATATCATGATAGATGAAGTACATTTGATCAACTATAATAACTAGTCACTAAAATAACTAGACCACATCAAATTATCTTGTTTGTTAAGATAAATGTATTGGATTAGCTACCTCACTAAATCCATGGATTGATATTTAGCTAATTAAACTCATTTCTTCTAAAAGAACTGATTAATCCTGTTGATGATACAGTGTCGAGTAAACAGGATGAATTGATTTGGAGAGGAACAAAAATTAAATAGAATTTTCTGCAAAGAATATGTATATTTAAATATATTTGGAAAGCTCACCATCACTGTGGATGTGCTAAGTTTCTAAAAATCATTAGACACTGAGGGAAAAGGGAATATAGAGAAAATTAACCCTGCCGTTAAGCAGTCTTAGTGTCTAATTGAATTGAAATATAGAAAATAATAATGAATATATTAAATAACTGTGAGTATCTTAGAGGAAAACTATACATTTTCTAGTTGCCCAGACATAGAATGCTATAGGGCAAAGACAACAGAAAAGGCTCGTAGAAGATGTAGATTTCACCCAACGTTAATACTATAACTGAGAATTAGAACACATTTGATTTCAAGTGACAAAATCCCAAGTGAACTATCTTAACCATAAAGTAGACTTTATAAAAGATACAACTGATAAAAATGAAGCAACTAAATTAGGAAATATACATTTAACTTTTTGATCCTTTCATTTGTCTTTCTGGTGTCATAGGTTCTCAGGTTCAAGTCTTTGAATTCTTCTCTGGTAAAATGTCAGAGAAAGAGGTATTAATATGCATTTTTTCATGGGGTGAAAGTGGAGTGGAACAAAGATAAACTACAGTGGATATAAACAGAAAAATCACAAAAGAGTGTGCAGAACATATAAAAAATATGTATAGGCATTCAAGGCCAACCTATTGCTTATCTATCCACCTCAGATTTCATTGCATTAAAACCCTCTTCCATTAGCATCCAGCTATCTGAAGGAGAAACTCAAAAGTTAGAGAGGGCTTAAAGTTAGGAGGGTTGGAAGAAGTTGACAAATAGAACAGAGAAACAATTAGTTATTTAAAATATTAATTTTAATGTATGCTTTTAGCAACCAAGGTCAGAAAAAAGGTCATCAACTATGAGTCAAGTCAGAGGAGACATCAAAAAGAAAAGAATATAGAAAATTTCATGGAAATTTTTTTAATGTAGATTGGAGGCAAATTAAAATCTAATTGGAAAGGGATTGAGAAATAAGTGAATTAAGAGAAAATGAAACTTCAACTTCAGTCGATGAAGGTACAATTAGCACTCGAGTAACCCTAAATGATTAAACAGTGGTGTGCTGGTAAATGTTCAGTCACCATATCTCCAGTAAAGAAAGCCTTGCCTTATAATATTTGTGTTTTCAAGACATATATACTTTCTCCACTCCATTTCACTGATTTCAAATTACTGATGTTTTAACAACTGTCTTAAAAATGTTAAAGCATCAGACAGAGTAGCCTGGGGTTTGATCCCCAGCTTGTCATGTTGGCTCTGCCGCTGGGGCACACAGAGATGGCAATTGAGATTGGGCATGGTGGCCATGCCCATAATCCCAGCTCTTCAGAGGCTGAACAGTTTGATCACTACAAGTTTGATCTGTGTAGTGAGACCCTGTAGACCCTTACTAAAATACACACAAAAAAAAATTTAAATGCTAAAGCAGAGATGAGTTACCTCCACCATATTCTACATTGCTATAAAACTGGGGGACATACTAAAAGACACTATTTTTAGGTATTAAAAAGGAAAAAGACAAACTCACAAGATGAACACTATGTATAACACCTGCCACTCTTTCTCCCTTTACAAACGTGTGCAATGTCCCTAAGCAAGCAACGCTGATGTTAGAGCCCAGAGTACAGCAGTCTTACCTGAGAAGCCTCACACACATTGAGAAATATATGGGGGGTGCAATGTAGGGCCTACCATGGATAAATAGGGTAGACTTCTGCAGAGTCAACTTCAGAACTCTTTTTCAGCTAACCCCATGTGTCCTTGGATAAGAGCGTTGGATTGCTTAGATGCAAGAAAGCATACAATAGAGTTCCATGAAGTCAGTGATTATGCAGGTGAGAGTAGAACAGAGACAGTAGAAGTCAAAGTATAGCCTGAAAATTAATATTAAAATTCTAGGTGCCAGGGTAGAATGACCTCCATAACATGATTAGAGAGTGGTGTGCTGGTAAACGTTCTAGCCTGCAAATTTTTGTTAGGTAACGTGACTTAAACAAAGACATTTTTTCATCTTAGAAAACCTATTGCCCACAGACTGTGTGACACAACATGCTTTCATATTCTTCAGTCCTAAATGGAAGTGATACTAGATGAAAACACAGCCTCATGGGCAATAAAGAAATGAAATTAGCAAATATAAGAGTTAATAGGAGAATTTTTCTCTTTTAAATTCTTTTTATAAAAAACTTAGTGATTAAAGCAAATGAAACAACTGGAAAATTGGTTTCTAATAGTTACTCAAATTAAATATAAGAATAAAAATGATTAACCATTCCAAATATGGCTTAATATTATGCAAGATTTTGAAGTAGCAAAATAAATACATGCAAAAGGAGGAAAAGAAAATTTAAGCATTTTTTATCGGTAGGCACCATTACTATATGCATGGAAATTTTCAAAATCATTTTGTTTGTTTGTTTGTTTGTTTGTTTGTTTGTTTGCTGCAGGCTCTCACTATGCAGTGCAGACTCATAGTGATCCTCCTGTCTCAGCCTCCCCAGTGCTGGGATTACAGGCGTGGGCCACCACACCTCATGTCAGCAGCTGAGGTTCCTAGGCCAGCACAGCATGTGGTACAGGGGATTGAGCCCTGCTCCTTGAGATTGCTCGGTGGGCCCTTAGACCACTAAACCATCTCATCAGCCTCTGCATGGAAATTGTTAAGGAAAAAACATAAAATTCTTAATAAATCAAACTGGCTTCGTTACAAGATATATACAAAATTTATTGCACTTTTAGATACAGGGAAGGCAACTGGAAATTGAAATTTTAAAGATTTTATTTACAGTATCACAGTAAATATGATGTTCTGAGGAATAAATGGAACAAAAATGCATAGAACGTTCATTCTGAAAACAAAAAAAAAATATTTTTAAGGAAAAAGTGAAAATTTAAATACAGAGATACACTATATTCACAGATTAGAAAATGCAAAATTAACATGTTTCCTTTCTCAATTTGAGTGATAATCTTAGTCAGTCCCAATCAAAAACCTATGGGTCATTTTTATAGGAAAACTGACTGTAAAATGCATTTAGAAGCATACAGCATCTAGAATAGACTAAATAAGATTGCAAAGAAAAACAAAGTTGGAAAACATGCGTTACTTAATTTTAAGACTTACTGTGGAGTTGGAGTAATAAAAATTGAGTAGAAATGCATAATAAAAATCCATACATAAGTGAAACAGAAAACAGCATTCAAAAATATAGTTCTCACACACATACTCCTCACCTGCACACAATTTATCTTCAAGAAGTCTTCCCAGAGAAGTATCTTTTCAACAAATAATAGTGGGATAAATGGAAACAAATTGATCAAATGATATAGAGTCAAATTCAATTCCTGTCCTTCAACTAATATAAAGTTAATTTTACATAGATCATACCTATCAACATAAAACCAAGAAGCATTAGAATTCTAAAAGATGTATGAGTGAATCTTCATGTTTTGGGGTAGGCAAAGATTTCTTAGGCAAGACATTAAAATTACCAACTAGAAAAGCAAGCAGAAGACAAGTTGCATTGCATAAAAATAGAAAATGTATGATTTTCTAAAGTTGTCTTAAGAAATTGAAAGGTGGTATACAACATGGTGACCATAATTAGCACAACTCTATCACATACAGTCACCCCGTCCCTGTAGGAATACACATTATGCTTCCCCAATTATTACCCAAATTATGGATCATACCAAACTCTATATACTTATTCCAATACAGTGCTTTGAGGGCCACTGTCAGTAAAATAAAAGTGGCTGAACACAGCACTGCAATACCAGGACAGTCAACCTGAAAACTGAGACAGCTACTATGTGACCCATGCCTTGCCAGAACAAAGAGCACGCGGGTGTGCACGAAGGGATAACTCGCATCACAGGCAGGACAGAAGAAAGTGCAGTGAAATTTCATCACTCTATTTGGAGCGGTGCACAACGTAAAACTTGTAAATGATCTAGTTCTGAAATTTTCATGTGATATTTTTGAATCAGTATAATTGCTTCACTATGGATCGTGCATAACTGGAAATACGGAAAGTGAAACCACAGTTACAGAGAGAACAGAGCTGGTGGTACCGCTCAGCAAACTAAGCTCTTGCTTAGGTAAGTGCAGGGGCCAGGGTTCAATCCCTGACACCACATGCCGTGCTGGCCCTGACCCCAGGCGTGCTGCGCCAGTGATGGAGTCCTGGCATGGTGACACAAGCCTGTAACCCCAGCACCAGGGAGGCAGAAATCAGGAGGATCATTACGAGTCCAAGCTGCATAGTGAGACCCTGCACACACACACACACACACACACACACACACACACACACACACACCAACTTAAAATATAAAAAAAAAAATGAGACTACTGTAAGTGAATACTAAGAAGGTAGGTCTTAAGTATCCTCATCACAAAAGCAAAAAGGAAAAAAGAGGAATGAAAGTAAGAAACTCCCTCCTTGAGGGGGAGGGAGTCAGAGAAGAAGAAATAAAAGAAAAAGGGAGGGAATGATGGAAGGAAGGAAGGAAGGAGAAAAAAGAAAATGTAAAGGAGAAGTTTGTGAGGCAATGGATATGTTACCAGTTAATTTATCATCTCAGAAAACCAAAGCATCAATTTGTGCATCTAGATACATGCAATTTTATTTGTCACTTGTACTTTAGAAAACCTGAGAAAGACATAAAGAAGTGAGAAGCAAGCCAGAGGCTGGGCGACAATAGTTGGAATACACATACATACATCTAACTGCATAGTAAAGGAAAGGTTGTGGTCTAGAAGAAGCGGACAAGCAAGCTAGTTTCTGTATTTGGGGGAAATGTTTACACACTTCCCAAAGAAGAGTGAATGTGTCAGAAAACACTTGAAAAGAGACTCAGCATCACTAATCCCCAGGAAAGCACACACTAAGAGCCTACCAAGATAGGTCATGTGAATAACAAAAGCAACTGAGACTAGTAAGTGGAACATTGTTGTAGAACAACTGTAGGGCCTGGGAACAACACAGGCATTTTGAAAACAACTTGGCAATTTTTTTAAAAAATTAAATATTTACTAATTAAATGATTCAACACCGTTCTTTGTAAGTACTTTTCCAAAGGAAAATATATAATATATAAATGTGTAATATTTAATAAATATAATACAGATATATGTGTGAAACTTATATATGAATGTTCACAGCAGGTTTAGTGAGAATTGTCAAAATATTAGGAAAATTTCTATGAAGGATGAAAGGACAAATAGTTTGTATGGATTCATATAAATCAATTTGAAAAATATTTATAAAATGAAATGCTACTGTGCTGTGGATGTAGCTCTGTGGTATAAGCACCCACCTAGCAAGCACAAGGTTCTGAGTTTGATCCCCTGAATAGAAAGAAAGAAAGAAAGAAAGAAAGAAAGAAAGAAAGAAAGAAAGAAGAAAGAAAGGCTGCTCAGCAATGTAGACAATAAACTGTTATAGTCAACAACATAGAAGAGTTATTTTAAGTTGCTTATACAAAATAATCTAGATACAAAAAGTACATACTGAATAATTTCAATTATATGAAGTTTTAGAATATGTAAAACAAGTGCTGGGGATATCGCTCAGTGGTACAGTGCCTGCCTGGCAAGCATCAAGTCCTACTTCCATTCCCAATACAAAAAAAAAAAAAAAGCATATGTAAAACAAACCACAAGGACTGAGGACCAGATTAGTGCTTAAGCAGAACAGACTAGATGGAAATGGGCATGAACTAACTCTGTGCAGTGTTGGAAATGTACATTTTAATTAGGGTTGTGGTTGTGTGGGTGCATATACTTACAAAGCCTCATTAACTTCCACACTTAAAATTTGCACATTTTAGCTGAGCATGCCTGTAAAATCCACTGGCTAGGAAGGCTGAGGCTGGAGTTTGTGAGTTTAATGTCAGTCTGGGTAATTGAAAGAGAACTTGTCTCAAAACAAGATTTTTTTTAAAGAGGGCTATGTGCGTGGGCCAGTTGCCTAGCATGCACAAAGCCCTCAATTCAATTCCAAGCACTGAAAAAAATGTGTCTTGTTCTATGGAAATTACACCTCAATAAAATTGATTATGTGAAATAAAACAGATTAAGCACAAGAACATCTACTATTTACCAAGCACTTTGCATGTGTCAGTCAGTGGGTAGAGTGTTTATATGCATGATCACCCAATGATTGCAGCATTTTTCAAGATAGAAGTTACCATGAAAACTGAGGTTGGGGCAGTGAAATTCTTTGTCTTTGGTCACAGAGGCAGGAGATGACCCTTAAGACAGCACAGGTAAGGATTCTATGCAAAGGGAGAAACTACACTTACTAGAAGGAATGAGGACCAGGCCATCTGAACCTGGAAGAAACAATGCCAGGGAGTTCTGCAGAAGCAACTGTGTTCAAGGACAGGAACCCAAGTCAGTAGTGAGCAGAGTGTATAGGACCTGTCACTTTGTCTGGCAGGTTCTGCAAACTAGGAACAACAATAATAGTAGTAATGGTGGGAACAGCCGAAGTGCAGGTATGTGAATCTCTTCCAGGAAGAAATAG
>NW_004524629.1:11689285-11698508 GCF_000260255.1 Octodon degus
TTTTAATTATAATATTTGACTTACTATGATTTTGTCAGACTACTAAATTGGAAATGGAATAAAATATTGTAGATATGAATTTTGGCTGAGCCAATTAAAATATTCCATAGAGAGTCTTTCCTGTCCAAGAAACATTATGAATCTCCAAATAAATTGGGTCTAGGCCCTGGCTTGTTATTTTTAATTTGAACTAATGGAGTGGATATAAAAGGCTAAAACTGGGGGCTTATTCAGTCACCTACAACCTAATCAAAACTTTCACATGGCAAAAGTCGCTATCACATTCACCATCTCAATTTTCACTGTTATCAATATTGGCCCCATTCTTTCCTTTCCACACTTGAGAGCACAGAGAAGCTTACATCCCTGCCCATGCCCCTTACACTCTTGACTTCTGTCTCCTCCTCTCATTCCTCTGTTAAGATTCACAGTGTTGCTGTGTACTGCACGTGAAGATGGCACTGCAGTTGAATATATTTGGGATATGTTGTGTTAAACATAGTCGCAGGTCCTTGCTATGAAACCTCACAAGGATTTCAATGTGTTCCTGAGCACTGGGAATCTCCATGGGTGAGACAAAATATTTGGTTGTGGAAGCCCTGTGGTTCAAGCGTTACCTCGAATTCACCATGGGAAACATTGGCCCAAATTGCAGTAACTGCTCACAGCTCTCCTGTCTGCCTTCTAACTCTCTTGTTCCAATTCATCATGAGTAGTGCTGTGGAGAAATATCTCAAACCACATTTTCTTAAGTTGGTCCTTGGTTGCTGTAGTCTTGGTGACCACACACAGTACCCAAAACTCTAACTCTCTCTCTCTCTCTCTCTCTCTCTCTCTCTCTCTCTCTCTCTCTTTCTCTCTCTCTTTTCCTCCTCCCTCCCTGTCTTTCACACATATTAATTCCTTTACTTCATTCTAGAGTGATGTGCTGAATCACTCACTCAATACAGCTAAAATCAGGAAAGCTCCTAGAATTGTGTCTTAGAACTAGCACCACTAGCCTTACAGCCCTTCAAAAAGTAAGATTTGTCTTAATATCTCTTTCTTTGATTATATAATGTGCTACTTTTCTTTTTTAACACAGTGAGTCCAAAGATGCCACATGTGCCATGTAAATTATCTAATTTTTGGCCTAAAATTACTTGAACACATTAGATTAAAATGTCATGTGTACTTCAATCTAGAAACTGAAGTGTGTAAATGGGTTTTTGGTTTCGAGAGTACATGGAAATATGAAGAGGCCTGTTTCTTTAAGTAGCTTTTACAAAGCCTTTCTAAAGCTCTCTTCTGTTTTGTTGATTTATTTTTTAAAGAGAGAAAGACATATTGATGAATGAGTCCAGGCCTCTATAGCCTCCCAGGAGATGAAGGAGGAGCTTGTGGGAGAGGGAGGGGTGGGCCATGTTTTCCTCCGATTGCCGCAGCTCCCAAGTCCCAGATCCTTCTGGATTACACGTTAAGATGCTGCACTCACTCGTTGAATTGACTTAATGCCAAGGAAACCCAAGCTGTGGGATAAAAAAGTAAAGGAGAATAGAAAGGAATGAAGGGTGGGGAGAGAAAGAAAAAGAAACCTAAGAAAATGAGTGCATTGCAAGATGGGGGATTTTTCCATCTCCTGGCTGAATGGAGTCCATAAATTGAGATTCAGAAATAGAAGAGATGTTAATAATATAAATTGTCCAGCTCTGTAGCAGGGAGACTTCTGGTATACCTCACTAAGAAAATGTGCATTTGTCCCAAAAGGCACTGAGGATGGAGCAGTCACAGCACTACTTCCTAGGGGTCAGTGGTCCTCCGAAATTGTTTTCTCAGAAATGTGCAATTGGAGCTTTAAGCCTGTTATGCACATGGACAGAGAGTACAACAAGTGCTCTCAAAAGGCAGCCTTTAGCGAGCGGCAAGGTACCCAGCAAAATGGAAACATCCGAAAGGATGTTTTTTGGTAGAATGCAATATGGTTTAGAAAGGAAATTAGCACGAGACACTGTATTACAGTGTTTCAGGTGGTTTAAATTGACCCACTCCTGCCAACCTTCTTGCTTGCTCTCAAAAATAATCATAGAAAGGTTTTGAAAATAACTGCAGAATGTTACATCTTTAGTTAAGGAAGTGGGGAAGTGGTGTCCAGAAAAACGTGGGCACCATTCCAGTCCCTTCCTACAACAGAACATCCTTTGCCACTTTAGGCCAGTGTGTCATGTGACTGCCCAAGGTATACTACTTGTGGAAAACCACTGATGAGGGTCTCTTGTCTGTGATGCCAGTGGGTCACATGCATCTGAGACATCGTCTATTATGGGTAGTTACGTAAGTCTTGTCAGACTTGCTCACAGCAGATCCTAGGTTTCTATTGTCCCTTGCTGCCTATCTCTAAGAATGAATCCTCTTCATATATCCAGTTGGAAATGACTAAAAATGTTCAGTCTCAATGGACTCAAACAAGTTTATAATATGCACATAGGGAGGTTGTTTCATGGAAACTAGAACAGATTGTCTTATATTTGTGTAACTAATGTTTAATGTGTTGCACATTAACAAGCCATTGTATATCTAAAGGGAAAAAAAAAACAATTGTGTTAGAAATTTTCCCAAAACTCAGTGACTTTAAAAAAGTCAGTATGTAGGGCAGTTGGCAATGCTTCATCTAGGCTAGACTCAGCAAGACAGCTCTGTCCAGGCAGGGATGGCCAAGACAGCTGCTTCACATGGTGAACTGAGTGTAAGACAGATGGCTCTGCTACACTGGCCTCTCCTCTTCTTCATACCACCAGGGTACCTCAGGTATGTTCTACTCTTAGCATTTGAAGAAGCATGAGAAAAGTCAAGCACACCAAGGTCAAAGTTTCAGATCCCTTTTAAGAATGTTATCTACTCACAAGTCATTGGAGAAAGCAAGTCATAGGCCAAGCCTATATGCAAAGATTAAAAATATATATGCCATGAATTTGAGAAACACTTTGAAGTTACATGGCAAAGGGCACAGATATGGGAAGAGGTAAAGAATTGTTACTAATAGTCCTACCAATTGTGACGCACCAATCTCTCTTCAGCTTTTAAGGCCTGTAGAGATCTCTAGATCATTGGCTATTCATCAGGCCAGGACAGCATTGGAGATATATCTCTGGGGCTTAGATTCCTTAACAGTAAAGTAGGAATGATATTTTCCCTTCCTATTTGACAGGGTTACTGTGGAGACCAGGTGAATCTATGAATTTGAATATTATTAGCTATCAAATACTAGGTGCTGTATGTTATTGCAAGTACTTAGATGGCTATTCTCTTTGTATACATAAGGCTGTGGATGTACAAGCCTAATTTTCTGTACCATCTTCCTATCTAACTCTACAAAAGGAACTATGAACTATGGACAATATGCATAACCTTCATTACTGTGTTGCTGCTCTACTTTAGATCTGGATGTCCATTGAAGACCTATGTATCAATAACTTGGTCCCTATCCTGGGGCTCTAGAGAGAAAGCATCGTAACAACCTCTTGGGTCACAGGGCATGTACTCATCAATAAGAGAGTGAGACCACAGCCTCTTCTGCTTCCTGTCTTTCAAATCCTAGCTAGAAGGCAGCTGGCCCAAGCTGCCACTCAATATATATCCATGAATTTAGGAAACAGATATGGAAGTAGATTTTCATTTACCTGAGCTACTTGTGAAAAGATTTCAGGAGAGCTTCCACCTCCTTCCTTAATTCAACTATAGAGTTTAACAAACTTCAACATTAAAAATCCTATGGTCATCCCATGTTCTCTTATTCAGCATGAGAGTCAGTTTATTTGTTTTACATGAGGTACTTGGTAAAGTACGAATACTTCAAAAAGGTTAGCTATGTGGGTTTGCCCCATTTGATAAAATAAAGAAAATTTTATCATTTTCCCTGATACACTGGAAGATCATGGGATTACTGGATTTCCCCTCTCTACCAAATCTCTAGGGCAGTACTTATTTGCAGAGACAGCAGAAAAATAGACAACATGGGTCCTAAGACACATTCTCTAGACCCTGTTAAGAAACTGGTACCTTTATTTTTCCTAAAGAAATAGCTAATGCCTTTGAGAAACTTTTACAATGCTGTTTGCTGTTTCCAGAATTGGCTTTGAGTTTTCATTCCCTGTCAGCCAGAGGGGACAGTAGTGACAGCTAAGAGTTGTTCTTCATTGCAATCAGGTATAAGCCTGGCTCCAGCCAACACTCTTGGGTGACACATGTAAAATGGGGACTTCTCACATCTAAGCCCTGGGAATCCAGTAGACTTAACCTTGAAGGTAAAAACAAACACAGAACTAAGCTGGAGGAAAATCAAGAATTGTTACACAAGCCCACGCTTTATACCTGATTTTTTTGTTATGCATTGTGGATAATCCCCCATGAAAGTGAAAATACTCAGTGATGGGTGTGCGTGATTTATTGTACCAGAAAGCAAACACACAGACATACCCAAAAAGTGCAAGGGATCTGACTCCAGATCCCTAAAAAGGCCTACTGTAAGGGATTTTTCACCCTAGAATGGACTTCTTCACCTAAAATGAGGGCTTTGATAATCACTAAATTGCATGATCCTGCTTTACAAATCTATGGATGTAGTGAAGACATTTAGGGTCACAAAGCTTGTATTTTCCTTCTTGAAATGAGGTGTAGAAAGCAGGCAGAGCCCTGTATTGATTTTTTGCCTTCTCACCCACAGAGCAGGAAAGAGTCTCAATATACATTAAACTCAATGCAGGCATCATGGGTACAACCTTTGCAATAGGCTGGAGCTTTTAAGGTTTGAGTTCCATTTATACTTGGCAGATGTCCAGGTTAAGAAGTTGCTCTAAGGAGTACCTTCTAGTGCACACCAGTTCCAAAGTGTTCATGTCAGAAGGGAAGACCCCCTTTCCTTGCACTCACTTTGAACATAGATGTGCTAAAGAACTGGCTTCCAGAAAGCCCCTGCCTTTGGTGTATACTCCCTTCACCAGTAAAACCAGGCATTTCTGACATCACCAATGCATGTCTCATGGAAGACTGACTGAGCCAGCCTAGTTATTAATGCTCTGGCTTTGCAGATCTCTTCTCCCACACATGGATAAGTCCCTCTGCCTTTCTTTTCCTAAAATTCTCCTCATATGCAAGCTCCTCATCATCCTTTCTATACCTTGACTTAAGTTATTCAAAATTCCATTTTCTCAGCACACACCCTACACTGATTCTTGTGTATTTGCTGTCCTAACAAAGGAGGCTCCTCGCTGTTCCTCAAAGGCACCTTGCACTTCCCTTTCTGCTGTTTTCCTCGTGCCACTTTCTCAGCTAGGAATCTTCTATGACATTGCTACCTTCTGAAATATTTCAATGCTTAACTTACGTACAATTTCTACCAGGAACCAAATAAAATTGGTCCTTGAGAGTTCCCCAAGTTCTAGATTTTAATTATACTTTTTTTCATGTTGTCCATGCTATCATTCATATTATAAGGACTTGACCAGCCTCTTCAAGTTGGGAGCACCTTGATGGCTACATTGTCTTCTTCCTCTCAAAATGAAGTTATGATAAATGCTCACTTAGTAGTTTTCACTCAATTAACTGATCAAGTACAAGACTTGAGTCTGGAAAAAATAATTTGCTTTGCTAAAACATAATCAGGATGTATTTTAGAAACACAAATATATGTTGACCTGTGAAAGTAGGAAAGGCATTTTGCATTTTTACTGTGTTGATTACCAGGTTGTTTTCTGAATCAGATCCTGTAAATGTAAAGGAAGTTAGATCTTATTTTCCCATGAAAACCATCTTACAAAGTAGGTTTCTGTTCTTCACCAAGGCCTTGTGCCCAACTTTTTTATATGAATGATCTCAAGCAATGTATTTAATCAAGTGTAAATGTTAGTACTATATACTGTACTACATAAAACTTTCTACAGTTTATGTAAATCAATTAAACAAGGCAACACAGCGGCCTCTAAAATAAAATCTCATTTAATAAAGGTCCATAATATGGAGCTTTAATCTTCTTTAAATTCCTGACTAAAGGCCAGTCAAATAGTTCAGCAGATTGAAGTGCCTGAAAACAGGCACAGGGCCTGGGTGTTCCGTGCTGACCCAACCCCTGGGGCACACCGAGATGGCAATTGAGACTGGGCGTGGTGGTGCACACCTGTAATCCCAGCACTTGGGAGACTGTAAACAGGTGGATCACTAGGAGTCCAATCTTCTAGTGAGACCCTGAACATCCTGTAGACCCTTTCCTAAAATACAGAAAAAAAAAAAATCCCAACTAAAATAAATCAAGTAGGGCTGGTGAGATGGCTCAGTGGTCTGAAGCACCTACTTAGAACAAGCTTAGCAGAGCGCAGGGACCGCGGTTCGATCCCCCAGCACCACATGCCAGCCAGCCTTGCCCCGTGGTGGGCTGAGCTGGCTACACACACACACACACACACACACACACACACACACACACACATAAAATTTAAGAAAAAAAATAAATAAAAACAAAATAAAATAAAATAAATCAAGTAAAATGTATTCCTTTGATGTCATCATGGTTCCAGAATTATATCTTTGAAGAAATTTTATAGGCTATCTTAGGAAAACTTTGCAGAGGGTTAAAGACTTTGATGACTTTTAAAGAAAATAATGCAGGCATGTAGGTTTGAATGCCCTTATTTCTCCCTAACAACTCCCATGGAGCTAGCACAGATATTCGCCAGCAATCTTAGATTTCTCTCAATATGAGGGAAGAAAGTACATTGCCTTTTGAATGGTCTTCTCAATAGCACTAGCAATTTTCTTTTTACTTGATTATAACTTGGCCATGAAAACTGCCTTGTGGTAAATGGATCTATCTATTTATCCTCATATAATGGTGTCTTATTTTTTATCTGATAAAACCTTGGGCTAGGATCCATCCAATTTGATGACCTAAAAGTCTCTGATGCTTATGGCTATCTCCATGCTATCCCAGTTTATTGAGTCTCAAGGATGCCTTTCACAATTAAAGCTGATGTGTTTCCTTTCCATAGACCTACCTCTGGCCTATAAGCACAGTCTTTTCCACAGTCACTAAGTCTCCATCAGAAGCACCTAACTTTGACAAAATATTAACAACCTCATTGTCAGGTGCTACTCCACCAAATAAGTTAATTAAATCAGATCATCAGAATCTCTGGGAGTAAAATTCAGGATTAACATTTTTAAAGCTCCCCAGGTATTTTCAAAGTTGCTAGCAAGGTGATAACTACTGATCTCTGCAAACTCAAAACATTTATTTGATTCATTCAAAATTCAAACTGATTACAGCCACCTGAGGGTATTGAAGACTATTGGATTCTACATTTTACCTTGACTATAATAACACAATGTCAGACTTTGGGAGTTCATATTTCTTCTCAAGTCTGAGTATCCTCAGCTATTATATAAGAACAGTTTCTGTAATGTCAAAAATTGTACAATTTTTGAACTAAACTACTAGCAAATGCAATTCAGCAGCATAGCAAAAGGATTATACATCACAACCAAATGGAATTTACTTCTGCAAGGAAATGATGCTTCAACAAATGAAAATCATTGTGATGCATCACATAAATCATAGAGGTGCACAATATGAAAAATGTCAAATAGAGAATGAAGAAAAATACACGATCGTTTCAATTGATGCAAAAAAGCATTTTACAAAATTTAGCATCTTTTCATGATATAAAAATTACTCACCAAGCTGGGAATAGAATAAAACTATGTAAGCATATTAAAGATCATGTATGAAAAGCCCACAGTAAATGTGATACTTGGTGATAGAAGATTGAAAGCTTTTCCTCCAAGATCAAATAAAAGACAAGGATGGTCACTTTTACCACTTTCATTCAACATGATACTAGAGGTCCTAGCCAGAGCAATTGGACAAGAAAAAGAAATAAAGAATATCCATATTGAAAAGCAAAACAAGTGAAATTATCATAATTTACAGTCATGATCTTTTTTATATAAAACTGTAAACATTCCACAAAATCTGTTACAACCAATAAACAAATTTAACAAAATTGAAAAATGAAAAATTGATAGGTTAAAAAAAAGCTTGTGTTTTCTGGTAATTTTAAAGTGTAGCAAGTTTATTCTGAATTAGTTACTGTAGGAGTGAATAGAAAAAAATATATTCAATGAACTATCTCTAGCTACAATAATTTTCATTCTTTGCAATTCTAAAGCATTTTGCTAAACAATGTTATCCACACAAATTTCAAAGTTTAGAGTTTCAAATAAGGTCTTGTCTCAAAGCTATTTCACAAAACATGTCTATTTTGTTTGATTAGAAAGTGCTGCTAGAGTAATTCAAGGGGTTTAGACTACATTTTTTTCAATGAAATTGTCTTGTCAAAGCACTTTATTGAGTTTACTGGGCTTTAAATTCACTTTTTTAGTTTTCACCAATAGGACTTACAAAAGTTCCCTCCAAAACAGAATCATTTCAAGCCAAAGAAAATTGTTCCTTAGTTATTTACACTAAAATACTTTTAGTTTATTCATAATATAATGATAAAATATAATAATAGTTAACACATTGCATATTATTATCTTTCAAGTAGTTACTCAGTACAAGATCTAGCTACAAAAATTTCTCCAAATGATATTAGTACAAACGTTCCTTTTTAAGAAGAGACACTAATAGAATAACTAACTTGTGCATTTTTTCCCTTCTCCCTTCCTTCCTTTCCCCTTTCCCCATCATAGTTTTTTTTTCCTTTTAAATAATAGCATCCTATTTCACAATATCTATTGTACATTTTAGAGATTATTTACTCTTTCAATTTCTCACACCAGGGAGACAATATGATGCTTCCACGCATAAATCTGATTTATTTATGAGTATGATTTCTTTTATACTGAAGTTATTTTAAAGAGGAAAAGCAAAAACAAATAAAAAGAACAAAGACAAAGCAACATAAGACAATACAAATGGTACAGAGTTTAAAACCAAGACTAGCAAATTAACAGTTGCTGTTATATTATGCATTGTTATCATCAAATTTGTTTCTCAGATTAACAGATATAGGTATACAAGACTGATCAAACAATTAAACATTAACTCTTCCCTTCAGTAAACCTTAAATTGGGCCAGTGAGATAACTTAGTGATCTAAAACACCTGCTTAGGCAGGCTTAGGCAGGCACAGAGGACCACAGTTTGATCTCCAGCACCACATGCTATGCCAGCCCCACCCTCAGGGCTGAGCCAG
>NW_004524629.1:11698838-11704433 GCF_000260255.1 Octodon degus
GAAAGGTATTCAGCTGTGGTTGTTATATTGCATATTGCAGTCTTCAATACAGTTGCTCAGACTAAATATATTAACATATAGAGTTAGTGAAAGTAAAAGTTTTAAACAATAATTGCTACTTTCAAAAAACATACAGAATATTAGTACAATCATCTCAGCTAACCTGTGTGTATACTTACATAATTCTTGCACCCTTCCTTTATTTCCTGTCTTTTCTCCTTTCCCTCATCTCCATTGTTTAGTACTTATGTTCAGATTTCTTCTGTTTTAATATATATCTATTGTATCTTTCTAATTTTATTTATTCTTTTAAGTACTTACACTATGGAGACAATAGGATGTTTACACATGTGGGTCTGATTTATTTCACTTATGAATATACCCTCTAGTTGCATCCATTTACCTATAAAAACCTTGAGTTTATCATTTTTATTGCTGAGTAATAATCAATAGTGTAAAACTACCACATTTTTTTATCCATTCATCAGTTGATGGGTATATGGGTTGCTTCCAAGATTTAGCTCTGACAGATTGTGTTGCTGTAAACATGGGTGCACATATATCACTGTGGTATGTTTTCAGTTCTTTTGCAAAAATGCCAAGAAGGGGAATAGCTGGGTTGAATGGGAATTACAATCCTAGTTTTTTGACCAGTCTCAACACTCCTTTCCATAGCAGTTGTACCAGTCTACATTCTACCAACAGTGACGAAGGGTCCCTTTATCCACACAGCCTCTCCAGCATGTATTATTAGTTGATTTCTTTATGATAGCCATTCTTTCTATAGTGAGATGATATCTCAGTGTTGTGTTGATTTGCATTTCTCAAATGATCAGTGATGTGCGACATTTTTCATGTGTTTATTTGCTGTTTGTATTCTTCCTCCGAGAAGTGTGTAACCACATTAGATGTGCATTTTTGAGTGGGTCTTTGAATTTGGAGGGCCTGATTTTTTTTTTAGTTTTTATACATAATAGATAGAAGTCCTTTGTCTGAGTGATTGTTCGTTAAGATTTTTTCCCAACTCATGGATTGTCTTTTTATTCTGTTGGTTCTTTCTTTTGATGTGCAGACATAAGATCCCAGTTGCTGACTCTTTGAAGCATTTTCCTTGAATTATGATTTTTGTTCACAAACTTTCTGCCAACCCTTATGTCTTCAAGATTTCCACCTACTTTCTCTTCCAGTAGATTTAGTGTTTCTGTTTTAATGTTTAGATCTTTAATCCATTGTGATTTCAGTTTAGTGTATGGTTATAGACCTGGTTCTACTTTTAGTTTTCAGCACGTGGAAAGCCAGTTTTTTTAGGACCATTTGTTAAAGTTATCTTTCTTCCAGTGAACACGTTTGGCCCCTTTGTCAAAAATAAGGTGGCTGAGTGTATTTGTAGTTGTGTACACATCTTCTAGTCTGATCCTTTGATTCTCCTGCCTGTTTGGTTTTTTTGGATTTTTTGTTTGTTTTGTTGTTGTTGTTTATTTTTCCAGTACCATGCTGATTCTGTCATATTATCTTTGTGGTATAATATCCAGTCAGAGATTGTAATGTCTCCTCTCTTGCCTTTGTTGGCCAGGATTCCTTCTGCTATTCTGGGTCTTTTCTGGTTCCAAACAAATTTTAAGAATATTTTCTCTAGATCTGTGAGGTATACTGATGGTATTTTAGAAAGCATTGCAATAAATCTTTATAAAAATTTTGGGAGTATGGCCATTTTCACAATATTTGTTACTCCTGTGCATGAGCAAGCAATATGTTTCCATTTTCTGAAATCCTCTTAGATCTCTTTTTTTTCATAGTATTGTAATTTTCATTGTATAGCTCTTTTATTCCCTTGGCTAGATGAATTACTAAGCATTTCATTTTGTTGGATGCTATTGTGAAGAATATTGTTTTTCTAATTTCTCTCAGGGAATTTTTTGTCTGAGGAATGCTATTTATTTGGGGTGTTGATTTTATATCCTTCTATACTACTGAATTTGTTTATTAATTCTAGTAGTTTCTTGGTGAATTTTTATGAGTCTTCTATGTAGAGTATCATGCCATACATGAATAATGATAGCTTAACTTGTTCCTTTCTAATATCTGTTCCTTTTATTTCTGTCTCTTACCTAATGGCTCTGGCTAATATTGCCAGACCTGTATTGAATAGGAGTGGTGCTAGTGGACATCTTTCTCTTATAAGTGATTTCAGAGTAAAAGCTTTCAGATTTTCTCCATTTAGAATGATGTTGCCTATTGGTTTATTATAGAAGGCTTTTATCAGGTCAAGATAAAGACCGTCTGTTCCAATTTCTATAGCATTTTTATCATAAATGAGTGTTGTATTTTGTCAAAAGATTTTTCAGCTCCTATTGCGATAAGCATGTGGTTTTTGTTTTGGCTCTGTTGATATAGTGTATTACATTTATAGATTAGCAGATATTGAATCATCCTTGAAGGGCATGTGGTATTGCAGATCAAAACCCTGTCCTTTCACTTTCCAGTCAGGTGGTTAGACTGCTAAGCTATCTCCCCATCCATGGATCTTGTTTCTTGATCCATTCTTCCAGTCTGTCTCTTTTGATTGGTGAATTGAAGCCATTCACCTTGATGGTTATAACTGATATAGATTGGTTTATTATTGTTATAGTATTTTCCCAATGATGGTTCCCTGTGTTCTTCTTCATTTAATTGCTTTCTCTGCCTTGTTTCTTTCAGTTGTTGTTCTGGAATTGTCAGTTTTATCTCTACCTAGCATACCTTTCAGTACCATTTGAAGTGCTAATTTGGTGGTCATGAATTTCTTCAGTTGTTCTTTGTCACATAAGCATCTTTATCTCCATTAATTTTTAAATATTGTTTTGCAGGATACATCAATTCTGATTGGAAGCTTTTTTTTCAGGACTTAAAATAATTCACAACAAATTCTTCTTTGACTTCAGGATTTGTGTTGAGAAGTCGGCCATGACTCTGATGGACTTTGCTTTATAGATGACCTTTTCTTCATCTTGATTATTATACTAGGGTGTACATTTATTATTGGTTATAACTAATTGGAGTTCTACATGCCTTGTTTATTTGTAAGTCAGATTCTGTCTCATGATTCAGAAATTTTCTGCTATTATTTCTGCAAGTAGTCTTTCTATGTCAATTGTGTTGACTCCTCCTTTTAATTGACATCTATCAGGCTTATGTTAATTTTCTCTGTATTGTCTTGCAGCTGTTCAATTATTATTTCTTGATCCCTTGTTATTTTTAAGAAATCTATCCATGACTGTGCCTTCAGGGTCTGAAAGTATATCTTCAGTTTTGTTCTAGTGATTTTACAAGTTTTTAATGGACTATTTAATTTCCTGTATCTGTTTAAATCCATTTCATGCACTCCATTTATTTCCTATATTGATCTTCTATGTTTTCCTTCCTTTCTCTATCCTACTCTATTATCTATCTATCTCTACTCTAGATTGGCTCAGTATTTTTTATGATTGTTGTAATTTCCTTTATTTGAGAGATTAGTTCTGATCTCTGTAGTTACTCATATATTTTTTTTTTTACTTTGTTTGCTATCATTTCAGAAATTTTAAGTGTGTATCTTCTATTTTCCCCTGATTGTCTCCTGGACTTTTTCTATGTGACCTAGAAGTCTAAGATTGTATTTTTCTTCTATATCTTCTCATTTTCTATTTCAATTTTTTTTTGTTTTCTATGTTGATCCTTGTATGTTTTGTAGTAGGTAGGTATACTACTAGTATCAAATACTCTCTAGGAAAAATCTGTTCTCCATGCATGTCTTCTGTGTGTAGGTGTTTCCTTGTTTGTGTCTACCCCATGATGATACTTTCCTGGTTACATATGAGTGAAATGTTCATAATTTTTGTCTCTGTCTCCAGTTCTATGGTGCTGGGCTATGGTAAGGTTACTACCCAGGAGCTTCTTAATAGTGTACAGAAAGGACAACAACTAATTATAACAGATATGATAGCCTAGTTAAAGAAATTTTAATGGCTAATACATTGTGTCAACTTGAAAAGTTTAGAAGTTTAAGTGACTCAGCATGAGACCAGAGTCTTCACTCTGTAAGCAACCCGAACCTGTGCAAGGGGAGGGCAGGGAGACAGCATGAGAGTTAAAACCTAGAGGAAAAGGCTAGTTTAAAATATACAGAAGGAAAAGAGACTTGCCTTCCCTTTTTTGCATTTGTTGCTTTTGCTCTCTTTGGCCCTTGAACTGCTGCTCTTCTGTCATTCCACCCTGGCTTAGATACAGTTGATTTTGTACTCAAATGTCTTTAGGCTATGAACTAAATGAAGGTTTCCTTCCTAAACTTTGGGTGTTTTGTATTTTGTTCCAGCACTGAAAGAAAAGTAACTATGACCATAATGTAATTAGCAATGACAATAGCATCATTCACAGTTCGGAAACTGATAAACAATGGTAACTATTACTTTTATACCTTATATCACAGGAGCAAAATCTACAATTATACAATGGAATCCGTCATAAATTGGGAGGTTGCATGTAATGTTTCCACTTGGTAGAGTGGTTTTTACAACGTGGTGGGGAAATTTAAGAAGGACAGTGGAAAGAAACAAAAGTGGAGGCCAGTCTAGAGATCAAAGGATGATCATGCAAACGTTGGGAAACTAGAGAAGAGGGAAGAAGAAAAAGAATGAGGGAGTAAGCAAGGGATTATCTGAATTTAGTCTCTTGTTTTGGGGGATGGAGTTCTCATGCGCCATTTACACAATAGAAAATAGATAAGAAAAAAGCAAAGAAAGAAAAAAAGAGGAAAAAGGGGGACAGCCCCACACATGTGGTTCTGTTCCATGTGTTTTTCTTCCTGAATACGAAGCTGGTTCACCTAAGTTATCACTTTTTGGCTCATATCATTATTGTTGCTTTAGACTTCTCCACATTGAAAGTCCTTTTTGGTATCCTGTGTGCCCTGGTCAGTTTCTTACTGTTTTGCTAGATGTCCCTCTGATCTCTGGGCCTTTCCACACTGTTCATTTGGATTGCAGCATTGACAATGAGAAGGGCCGAGTCATATTTTTAATATACTAACTATAAACAATTTGTAAAGGAAAATGAAAAAATTAAAATAGAGTTGAAGTATAAAATGCTCAGGACTAAAATCAACCTAGGAGAGAAGATTTGTACACAGAAACCACAAAATGTTCAAAAAAGTTATTTGGAGAAACATTTCATGGGAAACTTGACATTACTCAGTCATAAGCAAAGGGTTGCATAGTTCCAGTGAAAATCTCTATCAAAATCCCAAAAAATTTTTTTCAGAAATAGATAGTTCCGAGATGGGTATTCCCTTGTCATTCAAATATTGTAAGTGTGTGAATTCAGTGAAGTAATGCAATACAATCCAGCAGTCCATAATAGCAGTGGGTTATCCACAAGATTGGCAATGTCAGAAGTTGTTGACTAGAGCCTTTTACAGTTCAGCATATTAGTATGGCTTAACTTTTTTGCTTATTTTTTTTTTTTTCGGAACCGGGGATTGAACTGAAGCCCTTGCGCTTGCCACGGAAGCACTTATTCTACTGAGCCATCACCCCAGCCCGGCTTAACTTTTTATACCTCATTTTTGTACTTTTCTACTGG
>NW_004524629.1:11704663-11708086 GCF_000260255.1 Octodon degus
ACAGTTACTTTCTCTTAGTTCCATGAGAAGAAAGATTTGTACTAATTGTGTTTAGACAAGATGTTATATTTGCATCTTGTACTATGAATAACTACTATGAAGACAATAATATGCAATGTATTAATTACTGTAACTGTCCTACTAACCTGTTTTGAAATTATTTAATCACTATTTTATCTTTTTTCTTATTAAAATGAATAAAAATTATTTTAAAAGTAAAATAAAATAAAGCAATGGGCTAGGGAGATAGCTTGGTGGTCGAAGCACCTGCCTGAAAAACACAAGAGCCCAAGCTCAATCCCCAGGAACGCATGCTGTGATGACCCTAGAACCCCGGGTATGCTGTGCTGGCCTTGAAACCAAGTGTGGGGGTGCATGCCTGTAATCCCAGTGCCAGGGAGGCTGATACAGGAGGATTTCTATGAGTCAACTGTGTGGTGAGACCCTGTATCAAATAAATAAATAAATAAATAAATAAATATTTAAAGCAAGAATTTGAAGAGACATTTGTACACCAATCTTCATAGCAGCATCGCTGTCAGTAGCAAAAGATGAAGAAATTCATAAGTCCAGCAATAGACAAATAAAATTAGTGGTATATCCATACAAGGGAAATTTAAAGAAAAGAAATTCTGACAATGATACAACATTAATAAAACTTGAAAACATTATGATAAACAAAATAAACCAAATGCAAAACAATGACTATTACATTACTTCATTTATAAGATTTACTGATGAAAATTCATAGAGACAGAAAGTAGAATGGCAGTTGCCAGAGTTTAAGGGAAGGGAATGATGAGGTATTCTTGTTGAGTGGGCCTAGAGCTGAAGTTCTGCTGAATGAAGTCTTTTGTGCATGGATAGTGGTGATGGAATCACCACAATGTGAATGTATATAAGTGCCACCGAATCATATACTCAAGAATGCTTAAAACGGCTAATTTTATAGGAGTATTTTAATTACACTCATAAAAGAATATTATGTTTTCTATCCAAATTATCCTCCATCACACGATAGTGAACATATAAATAACTACAAAATGTGACCAAAACCACAGTGAATGTTCACATTTTTTTAAAAAACCTATTACAATAAAAGACACATTGATAAGACAATGTGATAAGTGTGTTTAAAACAAGGGAGATCATTTTCAGTATTTGAGGGGAATTAATGGCAATATGTCTTTTACTGTAATAATTTTTTTACATTTAAATTTTCAACTTATGTTTTGTTCACCATTGTTTATCAAACATTTATGGCAATTTATGTCCAACAAAAATTTTAAGGTATGTTAAAATTTTTTTCATTGGCCTTATTCACTGGATCTGCCACAGTGGGACACCTGGCTCTTCCTTAGAGTCAGTATGACAAATAAAGGTAAAGACTTTCAGTTGATTCATGAAAAAAAGGCAACTACTACTGTACAACCAAATACATAAATGTTGACATCTCAAACTGCTTCAGAAAATGGCAAGAATGATGTCATAAGTGTCTCAACAGAGATCATCGTATCAGCATCAATACAATTATACCACAGCACCTCAATATTCCACATGCAAAATAAACAGATCCGGGCTGGCCAAATAGCTCAGAGGATTAAACTGCCTGCAAGCAGGCACAGGGGCCCAGGGTTCAATCCCAGGGCCTGCTGTGCCAGCCTTGCCCCCAGGGCATGCTGAGACAGCAATTGAGACTGGGCAATGTGGTGCACACCTGTAATCCCAGATCTCGGGAGGCTGAAAACAGAAGAATCACTGCAAGTCCATTCTAGTAGTGAGATGCTGAACACCCTGTAGACCCTTCCCTAAAAACACACACAAAAAAAGAATAGATCAAACCAACAGTCATAGTTACTTTTCCCATTGCTGGGACACAATATCCAACATCCCAAGTTAAACAAGGGAAGGTTTATTGTCAATCGTAGTTTGTAAAGGTTGCAGTTCATAGTTACCTGGCTCCAAAGCAGGGGACTATAGCAGAGGTGTATCATAGATTATCTTAGCAGGCAGAAGATAGCAAAAGAGCAGAAGCAGCAGCAACAAGCTACAAGTGGCAATAGTACCCCTCTTTCTGTTCCTTAAATTCTGTCCAGGCTCCATGCCCTTAGGGTGAGTGGCACTCAAATACAAAATTCAGTGTAACTGTGTCACATCAATCAGTGAACAATTTAGTAAGCATATACCTATAATGCCAGAATCACACAGTTAGATCCAGCCACATCTGAAAAGCCTATCTATGACCATCTGAGGTTTTAATGGAGCATTTAGATATCTAGAAAACCCATAACATTAGCAAAAATATCAGCAATGAAATATCAGAGTTGAGCTAAACCTTTTTAAAAATGGACTTAACAGATATCTACCATGTTTTACCCAATGACACAATCAGTACATGGAATTTTCTTTAAAATAGACCACATAATAGCCAAAAAGTATGCTTAAGTAAATCTAAAATAATTAAGAGCTGTGCAGTGAGACCCTGCACACACACACACACACACACACACACACGCACACACACACACACAAATCATTTAAGACAAAAACACTACCAACATCACATTAAATGTAGAAAAATGGAAAACTTATCCTCACAAATCAGTAACAAGATAAGGAAGTCCACTATCACCACTGCCACTTAATATAATACTTAAACCTTTAGTGAGAATAACAGAAAAGAGAAAGAAATGAAAAGGATATGTATAAAAATGGAAGAAATCTAACTAATTTATTCATTCAGATAATATAATCTTTTACATAGACCCAAAACATTCCAACAAAAGACTCACAGAGCTAATAAACTCAGCAAGGTAGAAGGATATAAAATCAATACACATGAAAAAAAAAAAACAATAGCCAAAAATGGAATTAGGAAAACAACCCCCTGAAAGCAGATTAGGGAAATAATACTATTCACCATAGTATCAATAAAATTTAATACTAATGATTAACCTGACCAAAGAAATGAAACTCTTCTATGATAAAGACTACAGTAAGCTGAAAAAGATTGAAGAAGCCATCAGAACATAGAAAGATAAAACTCTGTATTATAACCTGCATAGGCAGAACCAATATTGTCAGAATGGTCATACTTCTAAAATTGTTATATAATATTAATACAATCCAAATCAAAATACCAACAGTTTTCCTTATAGAACTAGGGAACAATGTCAAAATTCATTTAGAATCAGAAGGGAGCCAGAATAGGAAAAGCAATCTTAGTCAACAAAAAGCAAAGTAGGTAACATCAAAACCCAGGATTTCAAGTTATTTTAGAAAGCTCCAAAGGGCCAGCCAAATAGCTCAGTAGATTAAACTGCCTGCAAGCAGCACAGGGGCTGGGTGTTTAATCCCCAGGCCTGCCATGCTGGCCCCAGCCCCGGGGCACACTGAGACAAGGCAATTGAGACTGGGCGTGGT
>NW_004524629.1:11708316-11713407 GCF_000260255.1 Octodon degus
TGGCACAAAAACAGATCTGTGGATCAATGGAACAGAATAGAGAAATGAAAAGACACTTCTTAGGAGAAGTGCAAATGGCCAATAAATACATGAAATACATATTCAACATCTCTGTCCATCAGAGAAGTGCAAAGTAACATAGCACTGACAGTCCATCTTATTGTAGAAAGAAGAGCTGCCATTAAGATACAAAATAACAACAAAGTCTGGTATGCTTACCAGTGGGGGAGAAAACACTTCTACATTGTTGGTGAGAATCTAAACTCATATAATCACTATGGAAGATAGTATGGGGATTCTCCATACTACTAAAACTAGAAGTTCTATCTTACCCATCTATTCCCCTTCTAGGTGTCTTTCTGAGAGAACTCATGTTTTCATATTACAATGATATGTGCAAATTCATGTTTATAGCAGTATAGCTCATAATAGCTAAATCTTGGACACAGCCTGTATTTCCATCAAAAGATGAATGGTTAAAGAAAATGTGATATTAATGCACTATACAATATCACTAAGCAATAAAGGAGGATATACTTGAGTTACTTGTAGGAAAATGGATGTACTTTGAGTCCATAATGCTAAGAGAAATAACTCAGAAACATGAGCTTCAATATGAGAAACTCAAAGTATAAATAATATAAAGAGTAAAATGAAATATAGGCAATAGGAAACAGTAAGATATATCTTTTCTACACAGGCAGAAAGCCAAGAGATGGAGAGAGGAGACTGTAAGGGGCTGAGATAGGAAAAGAAAAAAGAATAAGACAGTATGGACATGTACCTATCGCCCCATAAATGTACTTATCACATCCTGAGAATGAAGTGATAAAGATTTTAAATTTGAAAATAAATCAGTCAATGAAAGTCTGTGAGATGAAGTGAGAAATAGAAAAGAAAACAGAGGAGGAGGAGGAGGAGGAGGAGAAAGATACCTAGAGGAAAAGCAACAAAGCAGGATATACATTTCCAAATAGAAGCACATCATTAGGGAGCAGATTAACAAGATGATTATCTTCCCATACCAACTTCTGCAGTGGTCCAGAGAAATTTGTACTACTGTTGGCCTGGAATTAAGCTAAATCTAAGGTTTCTGGTTTGTTCATACAATCGAGTTAAGAAGAACAAAGAAATTCAGATAAGGCAAGACTGCATTCCCACATTTACCTATGACCATGTCATGATCTTTGTTCTTCCTCAAGTCTGCAGGGCAAATTTGTGCTTCCATTTCTACTTTAGCAGTAGAGATCCTCAGCTCAATCTCAAGCAGGGGAAATAAAACTGGGAAAAAGCATCATCAGATGGAATAGAAAGGTTTTTCACTACAAAAATTACACTATTCTGACATTAGGACAAGAGGTGCATGCACATAAATATTCCTTCCATGAAAATTATTTCAGTGATTGTCTTTACTTTGTTCATTTCAGTAATGTGATTTCTCTAATGTGTGTTAAAAAGCCTAATGGTATACTTCTCATTAGTATTTTCTCTGGTTCTGTCTCATTAATGTGTTCAAAGATTCCCAAATCTTTTCTGAATATTTCCAACAATAACAATAGATTGTGGTAATAATAAATGCAACTTTTAGATCTTACAATAAGCATTTTAATTCTCACCTGATCTTACTATTGGATATTGAAGACATCCTGTATTTGCTCATAGCTACAGTGAGGCAGAAGGCATAATCAATAATGTAGTCAATGAATAGGATTTGGATTCAGAATTTCTCATTCCAGAGCCCTGACTATTCAATATTCACAGCTTCTCTCACTCTTTTCCACCTACATTTGCTAAGTTTGTTAGTTTCTGAGCATGTTTTCCAATATAACCACTTTTCAAAAGGCCTGTATCTTTTTTAAAGTATATATGTGTTTAGGGAACATAGCTGGTTTCTTTGTTTGTTTGTTTGTTTGTTTTGTATTTTAGGGAAGGGTCTACAGGGTGTTCAGGGTCTCACTACTAGATTGGACTCATAGTGATCTGCCTGTTTTCAGCCTCCTAAGAGCTGGAATTACAGGTATACACCACCATGGCTTGCAGATGCTTTTTGGCTGGCTCAAGCTGTTGATTTTTCAATACAGCTGTAAAGTGCATAAAAGTCATAGCGTAAAACTATGATTGACTCTAATCTACAGGTTCACATAGACATAGGAAATGACTATGATTTCCTTTCACTTCATTCAAGATTCCCTTTTCATGTGGAGTAAAGCATAACCAATGTTCTTCAGAGAACATACCACATACATTTGGCAATAGTAAAATAGTCAGATTATGGGTAGGGGCTTTGAAAACCTAGCTTTCTTGAAGATCTGAAGTACATAGGCATTATTAAACCAACCCATGCCAGTTCAAGAAGGCATAATTCAAATTAAAGCATCCTGGAAAAATCAGAGTAAGATTATGAAATCATCCATTGTATGTAATTTTTACTGAGTAGCCCCTTTAGTCCAAATCTGACTCATGACTAGTTATTTTGATTAAAATATTCTGCCTGATTTGATAAATAGAGCAGACAAGCACTATCTGCAGGGGTTGTACTGGTGTTGCTGTTTTAAACAGTTCCTACATCTACCAGGAGTATGTCAAAGCCAACCAACAAAAGTATCATACCATGTGACTTTACATAGTTCTATTGTTGGCTAAGAAAGGAGAAAGAGAAATATAATAATTCTAAAGCAGCAAATAACTCAAGAGCTAGAAATACATTTTATAATGACTCAAAGGTCATTTTTTAAATGTGCCCTTCAAAAAGTAAGATTTTCTTTTTAAATGTTGATTACTGCATAAGTACCAATTGTGATTCCATCCCCCATAATGGAGTGCATCAGGAGCTGAGTGCTGCAGAGAACGCAGCTTCCTCCCCGCTTTTGAAAAGTGTTGTAATCTCTTGAATTTAACTGCCCCACAGAATTTTCTGTGATGATAAAAATATTCTATTTTTACTATGTCCGATATGATGGTAATCTTTGTCTATGACAAAAACTCATCTGTAGCAATTTAATTTTAAATTAACTCAAATTAAATTGGAAACTCAGTTCTCTAAACATACGAGTCATGTTTCAAATACTACATAGCTATGGTGACTATTTAAACTTAAAATTAATTTAAGCCATGTGTGGCAGCAACTGCTTGAAATCCCCACACTCTGGAAGGCTGAACCAGCAAGAGTACAAGTTGAAGCCTTGCCTGGGCAACTTAGAGTCTTGTTGAAGTCTTGTCTCAAAGTAAACAAAAGGACTGGGGGTACGGAGTACTGTGAAGGGCCTAAGATCAATTCCCAGTACCACAAAAAATGATTAATTAATCAAAATTCAACAAATTAAAATTTATTTCCTTAACCCTGCTAATCATATTCTAAGTGCTTAATAGATACTCACAGCATATAGCTACCATGAAGCATAAATATAGAATATTTATTTCATTGTATATCTATGCCATTTTGCTGTTTTAGAAAAGCAGTTTAAAGGAGAGAAAAGCATAATAATATTGTTTTTAAGAAATGCCAATTTTGTGGACCTTTTAAAATGAAATGTTAGTCATAAAGAGAAAAAATGGCTATGACTCTAAGAAGGTGTCTTACTGATTAAAGGTCAACTACATATACTTAATAAAGCTATACTCACATAGATATTTGATCATAAACTGACTTTGAACTAGTACATGATTCTAATGCTGTTAAGCAATGTCTTCTGCAATGCAGGGTAAAGCATTAAGCAGAAAAATTTTCCACTTGAGAAATTTTCCATGAAAAGTAGTTAAATCCATTAAATTCTTGACTTTGTAGTCAAAGACAATCAGTATAGGTTGATATAGCAGACTCTCAGGGAAAAAATGAAATTTAGAATAGCAGAGATACCATTGAGGTGAATTATTTTGCTCCAGCAGACCTCACGCTGAGATTTATTTCTTCTCCTTGGTAATGCATAACAAAGAAAACCTAGCGTGGGCTCCTATCAGAGGGACCATTTAAGCTGATGCATTAGAAGACTGGTAGTGGTTTTTACCTCATTCTAGCCATGGGCCTATTGATGTTCTCATTAAGAACTAATATTCTCAGTGATTTGAAACTGATCATAAATATTTAAGTGGTATTACTTCTAAAATGAGTGCTTCTCTGCCCTTCATTCAGGAAAGGAGCTCAGGCCGTTTGTGACCATTTGTAGTGAGGAATGTAACAGGTGTACCCACAGTACTGGATCCTCAGTATGAATGTAGGCATGACACAACCTCTGTGACACTGGAACCCGCTAATTGTGTCAATACACATGCCTTCAATTATCTTCCTTATATATATGAATTTATTGAGGATGTATGGTTTAGAATAGCCCTTTTTGGTACCATCTTTAGAATTCTTATCTTTAGTGACTTAAATCTGAAAAACACACAGGGCAATTTCATTTCTCAAAGTTTGTGTCTTCATATGTGAAGTAATTTAACTTAATAACAGTGATAATAATGATGTTAATTGAAGGAAGAAATTTCACTGAGCAAGCCCACACTAAGAGTCCACATTATTTTAATCTGTTAGAATTAGTTGAATTTAGCAGGCTACATCCTGGCTTCTGAAAGGCTGCATCCTCAGCCTGACTGGACAACCTGGGTGAGCACGACCACCTTGAGGGAGCAGATCACTGCTGTGACCACAGAGCTTGCCCTAGAGGATGCCTGGCATTGCGCCTAGTGCCAAATGGCTGCTTTTCCAGGCCCATTTTCCTCACTCAAACTCCTTTACTTCCTAGTAATGATATTTACTTCCTAGTAATGATATTTTTATTTTTTTGTTTTTATAAAACTTTTGACATAAGCTAGACACACTCCTTTTACAGTCTCTCATGATTTTTTCATTCACTAGTTCACAGTAACTCAGGACAACCCTACGCCCGACTGCAGTAATAGTCTCAGCGTGATCAGTGTGGCCGCCACAGCACTCAGCCACTCACCTCTCTCCTTTCAGAGTTCCTGGTGTCAGCACACTGAGCAGAGCCATCTACAGGCAGCTCACCACCCTGAGGTACTGCTTCCTCCTGCCCTGGGACACAGCTCCCAAGAGGCTCCTGTTAGTCATGGACAGTGGGATTAAGAGGAGAGGTC
>NW_004524629.1:11716727-11717585 GCF_000260255.1 Octodon degus
TGCCACAGATTACTTTAGATGTTCTATTAGAACTACAGAATTTCATGTTTGCCCTGCTGGATTTTGGAATTACTTTTGTCCCAGTGCTTTATATCCCCTTGTTTGTGCATTTTGAAATGGTACTGTCTTCCTTATGCCATTGAATGTTGGAAGTGTTTAAATTTTCATTTGTACAGGGGCTCACAGCTAAGGGTTTGTCTTAGATCTTGAAGGAGACTTGGGACCTGGACTTTTCAGGAATGCTAAAACTAGTACTTTATCAACTCTTAGAGATAGACTAAATGCCTTTTTCATAAAGGGATGTACATGAGTCTTTGGGAGGCCAGGAGCAGAATATTATGCTTTATGTATAGTTGTCTCCCCAAAGTCTCATGTGGTCATTGTGGTATGGTTCTAGAGTTTATGATTAATTCATGATCCAAGGCTAGGATTCTGGGTATGAGTAGTGCTGGCATTATGGGTGTGAATACTACACTCATCCTGAGGCAGGTATTCTGAAGGTAATATAAGAAAATGAGAGATGCTTGCCTCTGTCACTGCTGTGATTCCTCTTCCCTTTTGCTTTTGCTCTTTGCTGTTTTCTGGGGTCATGAACTGGTGCCCTCTGCCATGTAGACTTGTGACTTGGATCCAGCTGAGTATGGATTGAAATTTCCACAAACTGAGCTAAATAAACCTTTGCTTCCTTAATTTTGGGTGTTGGGTATTTTGTCTTGGAATAAGAAAAAAGTAACTGAGTCAGTTACTAAAATTAGCTTTAAGAGGCCAGGGAGATGGCTCAATGGAATAAGTGCTTCCCTGGCAAGTGCAAGGACCTGAGTTCAATCCCCAATTCTGCCAAAATAATAATAATAATAA
>NW_004524629.1:11717685-11725895 GCF_000260255.1 Octodon degus
TCTCTCTCTCTCTCTCTCTCTCTCTCTCTCTCTCTCTGCCACACACAGACAGTTTATAAATAGAAATCAGTTGGTCAGTCTTACTTGGTTTCGGAATGAAAGGGCTGTAAACTGGGAAGGTATGAGTTGCTGTTCATGGGGAGGAAGAGCAGTAGAAAATGAAGCCAATTTTCAGAGAGAAAAACATGAAATTCTGGTAGATTTTTCAGTCCAAGTTACTATCTCCTTTGTCCCACATAACACATCCCTCATGGACATATATAACCATAACCATAATCTTCCTTCAAAGAGGACTAGGATATATTCAACAGTGCCATATTTACTTCCTTTTCTGTTTCAGTGATGGTTTCTGTATATTCTTTACTTCCTTCTTGCACTAAATACAAAGACCCTCTGACTTCTTAAGGTCAACTTTTCGGCTTTATTTGGCCCCATAACTTTTCACTTCCTAAAGAACTCAGTGAAGCTATTGTCTAATTGCCACCCCTCCTTCCCCATGCTTTCATTTGTACCTGCTTCTCCAGGGGTTCTCCTATAATCATACATGTTTTCCTTCACTTTGTCACAGCTGGTCTCAGATAAGCTTTGAGTGTGTCCACCAAGCATTCATGCATTGGACCTTCAGCCATTGATGTGGCAGTATAGGAAGGGCAGGGTAGTCTAGTGTTGGGCCACTGGGAGCATCCTCTCATAAGCATTGACCTTCTTCTGGGAACACTGAGTCTGTTCTCACAAGAACAACTTATTTCAAAACATCATTATGACCTCTGAATCTTACTCTGGCTTCCTGTCTGTCCATGTTTTCCTACTGTGTATGTGATCCCCTCAAAGCTATGCCACCCTCCACAAGGTCCTTAACAGAGATGGCACCAACACTATGGACAGCCAACACTGAGCTAAATCAGTCTCTTCTTTATAAGTACCTAGTCTTTAGTATTTCATTACAGAAACAAAAAATTCTAATATGGTATTATGGCTTTGTTCAGATTCCTCTC
This sequence comes from Octodon degus, assembly GCF_000260255.1. NCBI lineage: Eukaryota > Metazoa > Chordata > Mammalia > Rodentia > Octodontidae > Octodon > Octodon degus. The sequence continues at coordinate 11,718,681 of NW_004524629.1, forward strand.
AAAGACTCATGCAGTCATAGATATGGCTTTTATGAGACCGCTGGATCTAGAATATGTGACACTAGGATGAATTCATGGTGCAATGCTAGATTCAAGGGTACTAGCATTAAGGGCATGAGTGTGACTTGCCCTAAGGGTGGGTAGCCTGGATAGGATAAAAGCGGCACAAAGATGCTATTAAAATCCTTTCCTCGCTTGCTCGTTTCTCTCATTATTGCTTATTTTCCTACTTGCTTGCTCTTGCTGCATTTTGCCTGCAGTGAACTGTTTCTCCTTTAAGATGTCACTCTGCCAAGCCACCCTGCCTTGGAATCAGCAAATTATGGACTAAAATCTCTATAAACTGTGAGCTAAGTAACTCTTTCTTCCTCTAACTTTAGGTGTTGGGTATTTTGTCTCAGCAATAAGCAAAGTAACTAAGACATACAGTCACCAGACTGGACTGGACTAAAAAGCCTGCACTTTGTAAACAGGAACTGAGTTCTTCCCACTTGCAAGTCACAGGGCTGAAAAATATACAGGCATTACTTCACTTAAAAATGGCTCTGTATGTCTGCCTACTGAACAACTGCCTCTACCTTTGGTCAACTGTCATGCTTCATACGATATCTAAGGTGAAACTCTTGTCCTTGACCTCTCTTCTCACTGGATGGTGGTTGTCATCATATAATCTATTTGTTTAAAAATTTTGCTAAACTTAAAACTGAACTCATTATGTTTTTATTAGAGATTTCTTCCCATCCTGATTGTCCGATTTCTCACCCATTCTATCATTCTATCAATTATACAGATTCAAAAACTCCAAATCTTCAATATCCTCTTATCCAAAAGTCCAGCCTCCAAACATTTAAAAAGTCCTATTTGTGCTTCCTCTTCTTCATTCCTACTGGCTTTCTGTAACAGAGACATTTAAGGGACTTCAAATAGAAGGACTTAAGTAAAAACTACAGTTACCAAAGCTAGAACGTCAAAGCCAATGCCACATCTGCCAGAAGTACTACCTGAGCCAGAGAAAGTAAAAGATAATTGCTGAGCTTCTTCCATTTTCCATCCATTCTTCCTCCAGGCCTTTCAGTGAATGCACCAGCAGGAAGCCAGCTGACAGCTAATATGAAGCCTGGGAAACAGACTACACTGATCAACTTCCTTTAGTGAGGGAAAGATAGATGAGTGGATGCAAAAGCCCATAAGCAGTCAACTGACATACCCCACACATCCCCATTTCCTTTAACTGTGACTGACTCTAATAGCCTCCTAATTGGTATCCTTGCCTGATATGTCTTTTTACACAGTTCTATAACATTACTGCCAAATTAGTCTTCCTAAAGCACAGATACAATTATGTCACTTTCTTCTGCTAATGTTTCAATAGTTTCCTGTTACCTACTGAAAGAAAAATCCTCATCCCAAAGTATGCTGTAATAAATGGTTTAATATGGTGTATTGTGTTAATATTACCCTGTAGTTATTGTGGACTGATCAGTTCTATACTCTCCCAAACAAATGAATAGTGAAGGCTAAATAAAAAAGACAAATGGCATGATTTTAGGGCTCTAGGAGGATCAGAAACTCTCTCACAGAATATAAGATTCTATGAGTTAAGACCAAGCTCTTCTTGGGTGACCTGTATTTATTTTATTTTATCAAGACAAGGTGGGGAATACTTGGTAGGGCCCTTAAAGGGCCTTGGAAGTACTCTCAAGGGCTTCTCCAAGTAACTCTTAATTTTAATTTAGGAGAACTAGGCTATGGTAGGTCTCCATGCAGGAGTGAGACACCTGCAGCTAGAGTCTTAAAAAATTAAATCTTGCTTGGAGTAGATACATAGTGGTCTCCATCATTGATGGACTCCAAAAATCATGCCCTTGTTCAGTCTCCTTTTAGATTCACTCTGGGCTTGGCCAATGGGAAATGCAAATGCAACCAAATCAGAAACTTTTATTTATTTATTTGTTTTTGTATGTAGCACATGATGTACAGGGTCTCACTAAATAGATCAAACTTGTAGTGATCCTTCCTATTTTTTTAGCCTCCCAAGCAATGGGATTACGTACACGCACCACCATTCCCAGTCTCATTTGCCCTTTCATCACACCCTGGGGGTCAGGGCCAAAACAGCAGGCCAGGGATTGAACACCTGACCCCTGTGTCTGTCTAAGCAGTAGAAATTTTATACACATATGTGCAGTGCAACTGATCCTATCATCATGCTTTTTCTTAGGATTCAGCTACTATGTATCTAAACTTGTTTGATGGAATCATACTGAATGAGAGAGAGACAAAGAGAGATAAAGACAGAGACAGATACAGATACAGAGACAAAAATTCTGCAGTCTCCAAGCTATGCTTGCCAAACATTAGACATTATTGAAGACACTTTGCCTGTGATCAACTTACAGCCTGACCATGACAACATAAGAGATCCCAGTAATATTTGCCAAAAACTTCACTCAGTTGATGCCCATCCAACTCAGATTTACAACCACATAAAATGATTCTTTTTAAGCCTCCAACTTAAAGGATGGTTGATTGTACATCAATCAGAAACCAAAATACTATAGCTTCTGTCAAAACTATGTAGGGTCTAAAAGCTGAAATAAATCATCATCCATAGCACTAATTTATTCTCAGAACAAACATGAAAGCTATATCATGCAGTAAAAACTTTCTATGGTCTTACCCTCACCAGCCTTTTCTTCTTACCATTGATGACTGTCCTCAGTTAACCCTTAACCTAGCCAACCAAATCACAGGTCCTCACTCATGGCCAGACCCTGCTAGATCTTCAGTTTCTTTACCACTGCAAGCATTTACCTAAATTTTGGTTTCTCATTCTGCAGGAACTATTATCAAAGCTTCACAAGTAAGGATCTCTTCTCAGAAACATTTCATGCTTGTTTTTACCTATGATAGTGAACTGATTGTGTCACCTTGCATAAGAAAGGCCCAGCTAAAGTGGCTCATCATAGTGTCGGAGCCCCACCTTGGGGTGGTTTGTTGCATAGATGGTATAAGGGGAAAATGAAGAAGGATGGATCTTATATTTCTTCAGTGGAGCTCGTCTTTGCCTTCACCTTGGTTGTCATCTTCTGGCTTCTATCAATTCTATCGGCTTCCAGTGCAAATTCTTCAGCCTTCTCTCACAAACCTTTTGACTTCTGATATGGACTCATGCAGGACACTGCACTGAGCTTCAAGCCTGCTGATACTAGATCTTTCAGTCTCCAGTTGCCAACAGATCCTCTGCACTCTTCCACATCTGCCTCTGCCATTGCAACCTAATCTTATAAATTCGTATGGATTTGTACATCTTCATTAAATCTGTTTCTCTAAGGGCAGGCCAGATATCTCAGTGGACTAAAGTGCTTACTTAGGCAGAGTGCAGCAGCCCAGGGTTTGATCCCCAGCCAGCTGTGCTGGCCCTACCCCGGGGAGCGCTGAGAAGGGGATTGAGACTGGTCAGGGTGGTGTGTGCCTAAAATCCCAGCCCTTGGGAGGCTGAACACAGGAGAATCTCACTACGAGTCCACTCTGTGTAGTGAGAACTTGTAGATTCTATACTAAATACATTAAAAAATAAAATAAAATAAATAAATCTGTTTATCTAGTAAGCAATGACTGATAACTTACAAAATACTGGTTAGATCCTTTGTAGAACCGGTAGTGCCCCAAGTGCAGAACTGTAATTCTTACTGTTCTTTTTCAAAATACTGGAGATAATATCATATATACCAGCATTGTGCTCTTAAATGTTTGTGCATTAAATGACTAACCCAATTAAATATCAGTTAATCTTGGGTGATTACAAAGAAAAAGGAAATAAGTTAAAGTAAATCATAATATACTTATGTGACGTGTTATCTGAACCTAATCTTCCTTAAATAGTGTAGATCCCAAAGTATTTGAAATATTGAGTTACTGCAACCTTCCCTTCTTTCCTTACAATTCATTTTCTCCTTCTTTCATTACTGCATCTTTCCCCAAGGTCCTACTTCATTTTGCTTGCCTGAAGGCAGGGAACCATTTTTAGTCAGGCCCTGCTGCCTCAAACCCTGTTCCAGATCCTCAGAGATGTAGGGGTCACCAAAATCATATTAATATGACCTCTTCCTTTCCATGTAGGTTCATTCCTGTGACTGAAAGTGACAAAATGATATGTTTTCAGCGTTCTAACCCTCCAGGAGTAAATTTTAATTTAATCATTTGAAACAATAAGAACAAGTATATTCTCGGTTAGTCCAAAATACCTTAGGGATTGTTGCAAATACTTGGAAATATTCACTAAACAAGGAGGAAAGCATGTTAGGCCAAATTGGTTATAAATGAAAGCAATCTTCATAGAAAATTAAAACTAGGGCCTGACAATGAACTGGTACCTCATAAGATGATAATTTCTACAAGTGCCATTTGAAGAGTTAAAAAAGAAGAATGTCTTCCTTTCTTCCTTTATATTATTATTCTTTGACAAAAATGGGTTTCTGCAAAATTATAAATTATAAAACAGATTTCCCCTGCATGTAATATAATGGAAAAAAAACCAAAGCTTAGAGCTGATACGTAAGTTTCAGTCCCAGTTCTGCAAGGCATTTGCTAGATAAGCAATGCCAGTTCTATCATTTTCTAGGTTCCTTTGTCTGCAAACATGAATAAAAACCCTTAATGCATAGGGTTGTTGTGAGAGATACTTGTGTTAACACTGGAAAAATCCACTGCTTGTCATACTACATGTACTCAACTGCTCAGGAAATGGCAAGGTTGGAATTTGTAATATATCTTCTTCTCTCACCAACACCAAGATAAGATCTTATCCATACTGGATGTCCTATATCTTGCCCTTTCTCAGAGGAGCCAGGGAGTTATTTTTGTGTTTACTTCCTATCACCAAATTGGTTTTCAGTTGTCTTACTTATCCACTGACAGTATATATTTTCTGAAGTTTGAAGATTATTTGTACCTTTCAAATTAAACAAGCCCTCATAGCAAAGCATGCTCAGGTTGGCAGGCTAGCACCAAGCCCCTGCTCACAATCATCAATGTCCTTGGAACTAAGAGAAACAGGTAAGAATTATTATTCTCAAGGAATTGATGATCCGTGGATACTGCCTATATTGGTTAGGGTCCTCTATGTCTGTCTCTGTCTGTCTGTGTCTGTGTCTGTGTCTGTGTCTGTGTCTGTGTCTGTGTCTGTGTCTGTGTCTGTGTCTGTGTCTGTGTCCGTGTGTCTGTCTGTCTCTCTCTCTCTCTCTCTCTCTCTCTCTCTCTCTCTCTCTCTCTCTCTCTGTCTCCTTGACTCTCTTGTGTTAAAATGCAGACACTGGTCTTCTACTTTTGTATGCAAATTTAGACTGGACCATACACATTGGTTTTCCTGATACTTAAACTTTTGACCTAAAAAAAACCCACCAACCTTTCTAGTCTCCAGGCTACTGTCTACAGACCTTGAAATTTTTAGTCTAGTAGAAAGAATGAATGAAATTATACTAGTGCTTCTTATTGTCCATGCAACTCTGGGAGAAATAGTTACCTTCTGCTTTAAGTTGTATTATTTTCCCAGTATGTGTTGTGACAGGCAGAACTTAGGGCTTGATATCTTTCACCTTCAGATTTTACTTCTGTGACTGTTTTTGTGAAAAACCATCAAGAGATTTTATAAACGTGGTTAAGGTTACTGTTATCGTTTGTGTCTAGTTGTCCCCTCAAAGCCTCATGCAGTCATTGGTGCAGGATTCTGCAGTTTGTGACTAAATCATGATCCAATCCTGGGATTGTGGGTGTGAGTGCTACACTGCCCTGGGACAAATAATATTCATACAAATAGAAGGAGGGGAGAAAGTTTGATAGCTGCTGCTCCTCCCTTTGCTCTTTATTGTTTTCCCCTGCCATGAACACCTGCCCTCTGTGATCTGCTGCTCTACCTTGAAGCCACCTCAATATGGACTGAAACTTCCACTGTGAACTAAATAGACCTTTCCTTCTATAATTGTGGATGTTGGGTATTATGTCACAGAAATGAGGAAAAAGACATAATTTGGTACCAATAAATGGGGTTTTTGCTGTGATTAAACCTGACCATGTGGATTACAAGCTTTTGGTAATAGCTTATGGAGAAGATAGGAAGGGTTCAGAGATTTTGCCTATAAGAGAAATGCTGGAACATCTTTGACTGTTCTGTATGGTAGATTCTGGTCAGAGCTCAGAAGATCAGAAGGCTGATAGAAATCCTGCCTGTAAAGATAAGGCTGGGGAGGTTACTGATGGGAAGAAAGATTGCATTGGTTGTTGGACTCCAGATGATTTGTGTTATGGCTTGGCAGAAAGTTTGTCTGAATTTTGCTCATGTCCAGTGACTTTGCCTGAGACTAAGATTAAGTGCAGCAAACTGGTTAGTCTGGCATAAGAAATTTCAAAGCAGTAAAATGTTGAAGCAGTGGCATGGCTTGTTGGGGGCTTTTAGTCAGATTTATGTTGAGAATCAAGAGCAAAGAGCCCAGCAGGATGATTTAAAATGTGAGTATGGCAAAAAAAAAAGGAAGTGCCAATAAAGGTATGGACTGCGAAGATAGAGCTGAGAGGACCTCCACTGCTGAGAAGGAACAAGGGCATAGAAAGATAGCCTAGGCACATCACAGGAAGCAGAAAATCTCCACCCTTTGAAGGCTCAAAACCATAAAAGTGAAAAAGTTTTTACTGAGGAGAAAGCTGAAGAGCACCATGTTTCAGAATGGTGGTGGTGGCCCCACCAGATTCCAGAATGGTGGCAACATAGAGATTTTTTTCTGTGGAATCAGGTTCAGAGTGCTCAATGATCCAGATATTTGACTCCAATAGCAAAGAGAGAAGAAAGCCTGGCTAATGCTCTAGCTGGCAGCATACCTTGGCATCATCCACATGGCATTGCTTTTAGGCACATGCATCCTGCAAGAGTTCTGAGGTTAAGAAGGCTTTCTCACTTACATTTCAGAAGACCTCAAGACAAGGCACTGTGCCCCTGAGAGGGCAGTATGTGAAGCTGTGAGTGAGAAGCCTAAAGTTCATTGGCAAACCAGAAGCTTGGAAGAGCAAGGAATGTAGATCATCTAAGAAAAGCTGCAAGAAGGGAGCAAAGCAGGCCTAAGTGAGAAACCATGGGAGCTACATCCCCCAGAAATGCCATAGGGCAGAGCCACATAAGGCCTTTGGAGCCCACAGCTATCAGAGATTACTTTATTTTTTTTT
>NW_004524629.1:11733560-11740936 GCF_000260255.1 Octodon degus
TAAGATATGGATGTTAATGTTGGATTAGTTGAGTGGATCAATCTGTTCACTTGAATCCTTAAGAGAAGATATGTCTGTCCAGGTAATAGTCCAAAGGGTAGTCAGAAATTTCAAGAGAAAAGAAATATTTGATGTGTCATTGGCTTGAAGAGAAAGGCTGTATGTCTAGAAAATGGGGGAATCAGTCTCATCACCACAGAGAATTCAATGTTGCTAGCAACTTGATAGTGGAATCTCCCTTAGAACTTCCTAGCACCTTGATTTCTTCTGTGTGTGTCTCTGAGAAGAGAATCTAATTGACTCACTTAATGCCCAGACTTTGACCAAGAGAATTGCCAGATAATAATGGCTGTGATTTAATATACTAAGTTGCTTTGCAGCAGTTTGCTACAGAAGCAATAGAATACACACACACACACACACACACACACACACACATATATATATATTATCTGGCACCTTCCAAGGATTGATAATGGTAACTAAAGCTGGCAAGCACCACATCTTACAAGTGAATTTCTAGGTTCATCATTTTCTCAGTCTATTATCTGTTACACTAACAAAATGCCCAAAGTTGAATATTTAAGGAAAAAAGTTATTTACCTGAGTTTCTGAGAGTTAAAGTCCAAAAGCAGGTGGTCCCAATTAGTTTGGCCTCTGCCAAGGGCCTTTTAATAAATGACATCACAGTGACAGGAGAACATGCAGAAAAGATCACATCGAAAGATGGAAAGCCAGGGAGATTTGGGGTCCAACATTACACTTTTTTTAAAACTTCATCTTTGGGAACTAACCTCATTCTCTCAAGAACTACATGAATCATTTCCCAGGTTCCCAGTCACTTTATTACCCTTCACTAGGCCCCAGCCCTTAGAGTACCTCCACCTCAGCTCCACCACACTGGGGTGTAAACTTTAGGGTGAAACTTTGGGGGAGCACACCCAACATTTCTCTGTACTTTCCTGGAGCACACTGCTTAGTCCTAATTCATTTGTGGAATAAGTGCTCACTCCCTGTGGACCTAATTTTGAGTTAATTCTTTAGCCAAGTTTCTCTTGCTGAGAATAGAATCAACAGTGAAGGACTCCTTGTGGTGAAAAGAGTCCTTATGAAGAAGGCAGACAGACTCTTTTCACCACAAGGAGTCCTTCACTGTCCCCCCTTCTCCATAAGGACAGCTGAGAAGAAAGGACATAAACAGAAACAACTAAGCTGAGTAAGTGGCTCTGTGGTGTTCCATGAGGGAGGAGTGAAGTTGTAGCCTCTGCCCTGCAGAAGTGAGTGATCATTATAAACAGGGGATGATCAGTCTCTCTCTAGGGAGTTGGCTGCATGGCTGCTGGGGCACAAGTCTAAACTTGTCCATCACAGCAAGAAGATCTTCACGTGAAAAGGAGAATCCTTTAGTATGGAAGATGATTGAAAGCCTCAGAGAATTGAGTTTTAAAGAGCAGAATTTGTTTCAGCCAGTTTGAGTACCATGCAGTTCTTAAATTGTGTATTAGATGTGAATTTTGTTACTTCTAAATTTACATTCACTCAGAATCTCAGAATATATCCTTTTAAGGAACAGGGTCTTTGAAGATGTAACTGAAATTTAATAGAAGTCAGGTGGCCAGGCATGCTGGCACAAACCTATAATTCCAGCACTAGAGAGGTTGAGGCAGGATGATTGCCATAAGTTTGAGGCCAGCCTTGATTAAATAGTGAGTTCAGGGGCAACCTTAATTATACAGCAAGATCCTGTCTCAAAAATAAATAAATACGTAAATAAATAACAAATCAGAATGTAATAAAACAGGCCTTAAATCCAGTGACTGGAATTTTTATAAGAAAGGAGAGACAAAACAGAAACACATAGTGACAAAGCTCTGAAACAACAGAGATGGTGTTCAGAGTGTCATGGCTGGAACCCAAGTATGACCAAGTGTTAATACAAAGCACTCTAGAGCAGGAAGAGGACTGGAAAGTTCTTCCTAGAGCCCTCAAAAGGAGTGAGATGCTAAGGACACCTTGATTTTGGACACTTACCTACTGAACCATAGAGGATAAAAATTTGTTATTCTAGACTGTACAGTTTGTGATAATTCCTACTGATAGTCCTAAAGCAAAGCACACACTATGTTAAATGCTTCAGGTAATTATTTTGTGAGAAGAGACTAAAGAAGAAATAAGCAAAGGTTGATTATTTTTTGGAATAATTCAAAAGCTGTGCTGTGAAAACCATTAGCCAATGAAGCTGCTGCCCTGGATCACATAGGATGCTGCTGAGAAGACATTCTCTGCCAGTCAGTTCCATAATCACACTGTTCATAACTATGGGACATGTGTTTACTTCACATCCTGACTTTCTGGTTGCCCTATTCAGTTTCTAATTGACTTGTAATTTGATAGAATATATGTTCTGTGTGGCACAAGGCCCTGAGGTAAGTTGATTGCACCAGGAAACAAAAGATTTCATCTGTGAGAAAGCTATCAGGTTCGTGGTAATAAATCATAAAACCTAGCTGCAAGAGAGTCTAGAAATGTTGGTTTGGACTTTTCATTTTGTTCAGCCAGAAAGGCACATCAAAAATGTTAGAATCCATATGAATGATGATAGACACCAGTGTCTGTTCTTCACTTTTCAGATTGATCCATATTCCTTATTCAGCACAGGCTTCATGAGCGTGGCATAATATATGTCCATCGTATGTTATTGTATTTATCTTTTTAACAAATTTTAAGGCACATGTTCTTGTCCACATCTATACACAAGCAGATCAAAGTTTAACGAGATTGAAAATCTTGTTGTCTCATAATTTATTTAATATTCTATAAGTATTTGTTGCATCTATAATATATACTTCACTTACAACAATAGAGTGGAAACAGGGTAGTTAATTCCTAACTCAAGAGGCCTGAGGTTGAATGTGCTTCAAGTTTTGGCATGTAAAAGAGTTAGCAGAAGACTTGGAAAAGAAGCACAATAATGAAGCTGAAACTTTTCAAATTCATGATCTGAAACATGGTCTCTTAATTCCACATCCAATGACTTCATCATTACTGTGAAAACTTCCACAGACAGCAGACAAGCAAAATAAAAGTGTAGAGAAAGTACACATAGTCACCAGATGTTAAGTCAATTATTTATAAGTGAACACACTATGACAACTAACACATTAGCTCAAACATTAATATACAGTGTGAGAGCCCAGCAAAACCTGATAATACATTCTGGATCATTTGGGGGCTCTGGATATCCAGGCTGTGAGCCCAGCAAGGTTCCATCCTTTTCCCTTGTGTGACTCCAAGTAAAAGGGAGCAGTTTTTCCCAACTGTGGCTTTTTTAGGGGACCTAACCCAACAAAAATATTTGTTTCTTATGTTGACTGCCAGATCTTCTGGTTGATAAGCACAGGAAGAGTGGAAGTTGTTCATAGCTAGGTTAAACTGGACAAACACTATGCTAAGTTCTAGTGCACAAGTCATATTGATGGAAGATAGAAAGACAGAGGGAATGACTCATGCTCCTTCACCCTGAAGAATTAGGTGTTCTCTGACCTCACCTTTCATAGAGAGAGAAGCAGCCCTGGGGGCTCACCAAGGCCTTAATGATGTCCCTCTGCCTGTCATAAGCCAAAGGGCATTGGAGTCTCCCTTGTATGCAGAATATGAATTCAGATTCCACAGCCCAAACATGAGACATCTCCCTATTCCCAAGAGGGACTAACTCTCTTCTCTCTCACCCAAAAAGTTGCAGAGGCAATGGAAAGATGTTTCCTCCATTCTTTAACTTACCAAATACTTCTTTTCTAGTGTTTCTTCCAGGTATTCAGAGTATACTGGTGAACAAGCAGACTAGTCGCCCTTGTGAAATTTCTCTACTACCCAGTTTAAATGCACAAATGGGTAAGAAATTAGAAATAATGATGAACTTTAAAAAGGAAAAAAATATATAATGTGATACAGTAAAAGGATGATGGCTTTAGATAGTCAGAAAACACCACTTATGGATATAAAATTTAAGTAGAAACTTCTACAGTAAGAACATGACATGAGAAAATCCAAAAGAAGTGTATTTCCAACACAGAAAAAGAAAATAACAAAGAAATTTGGAGGAGAAAAAGTTTTCATCTCTAAGAACACCATGCTTCAGCTTAGTGACAAGAAGTATGACAGGAGGTGAAAAACACAAGTAGGAGCCAGGTCACTCAGGAATGTGTTAATTAACAAAACAATGAAGTTAAGTAACAACTTTTAAGAACTTTATCTTAGACTTCTGAGGGGATTTAGGCATATGATATGGATGGTAGCCAGGTAAAATACCAAATGCCTCTTGTACGTTTTTTGATCCATTTCCTTGAAGAGAAATTCAGGGAAGACCCCTTGGTTCTGCATCATCAGGAGACACATTTCCAAGGCCACTCAGGAGAATTCCCTTCTTAGAACTGAAAACCTACTTTAATTCAACAACATGAAAAGTAGTCTGAAAATTACTAAATCTCTTAGATTATATCTGTATTCATATTTTCAATTCAAAGGGACTGAAGTTGTAACTTCATATATAATTACTGTTAATGCTGCCCTGTGACCAGTTCCACTTGGAATTTCTTGATTCATTCTAGTTTTCCCCTATTGATCAGCATAAATTAACATAAACTTGAACAGCCCATACATGGAGTGGTGGGAAGAAAATGTATTCTATTTTGTGTACAGAGTGTTCCCAAAGGAACCATCTGAATGCGGAAACAGCCAGTAAAATGTGGTTCCACTGGAAGAGATTTTGGAATCTGCATGGGACATCATGATATGTCACTTGAATGGATTAAGAAATACCTCAATGACTAGTGGAGCAGGTCCTGAGTGTGTGTATGGATGATTCACCTGTACGCAAACAAACTGAGGGGAGGACTCAACTAGGATATGAGTGATTGCAACCAATAGGCTTATAGAATGGATGAAATAAAAGGGGAAAGAAGAATGATTTGCTGTTTTGGAAGACCTCCAGTCTTTCAAGAGTTTTCCTTTGCTGTTGTCACTTTTGGGCATCATCTCCATGTTCTTTAGTCTTCCCACACAGACTTGCCTCAGTGAGCCTCTAATGAGTTTCAAGGCCTTCAATCTTTGACTGGCACTGAATCTTTCCTTAATCCTTCTTGTTCTGTGGATTCTGTCTACTTCGTTAAGCAGTTACTGGATCTTCTGGTTCTCTGACACATAGATGGCCTTTGTGAATTCTTCCACCTCTGATCCTCAGAGCCACCTAGTAAGTTCTGTCAATTTTGTTCCTCAAGAAAACCCTAACTAGTATACTACTTTCAGCTTTACTTCATCAGATACTATTCTTATAAACTTTTGTCTCAAAGAAACTTTTAGATGACAGTAGATTTACAGAGTTCTAAAGTAAGCTTCACTCTATTTCCCTTGATGTTAGCATCATACATAATATGGTAGGATGATTTTTTAAAAAAAGAATTTATGCAGTTTTCCACAGGTCCCAAATGGTACTCATTTACACTAAATCTCCATTCCACACCAATGCAAGTACAAGTTAGAATAGAACCTACTTGTAGATGAGGACAGCCCAAAGAGCCAACTTTGTACAGAAAGGGGAAGAGAGGGTCAGGAGCACAGCTTCTACCCTCTGACATGATGACATATGGCAGGGAAGGAGACGATAGTTACCCTGCCCTCAGAAGGCCATATGCTATCATGAGTTTCCAGCAGGCAGAGACAGTGCAGAAATGGCCTCCTTGCTCACCTTCATTTACACAGGACCTATCAGGCCCCAAGAAATCAGAAAGGCAGCTTCTCTGTATGGGAGCAGTGGCAGCCACAGAGGGGATGGAAGCTTCCACCGGCTGCCACCCACTGCTCAGTACAGTTTACACCAGTCCACAGTCCATTTGCCACATCAATCAATACTGCAGCCATTCATGGTGGGTCTGGCTATGGAAACAGACAGAATTTCTTAAATTTCCCCAAATTTCACAGCCTTTGGGAGACAAAAGAAGCATTTTAGAGCAGAAATGAATGAAGCAAAGAGGAAATAATGGGCAGTTTAACTTATAACCAATTAATGCTGGTCAAAACAAAACATAACACATTGTTTTTATTGCCATTAAAGAGTTAACTATCCATCCTTCATACCTGCACCCAGTTAACTAACCATCCTTCATGCCTGCACCCAAGCCCATGGGCAAGTAACCGTTACTGCCCATAATTTTCAGAACTCTGTGAAATCTGGAGAACAGCACCTAAAGGAGCATCACAGTGTTTCATAGGAAATACATAAAAACGATGCATTCCCACTACCACCTCCATCTTAAGTCTAAGGCAGAAAGAATCTGCCTAATAAATCAAATTTCTCAACTAATGAATCACAGAAAGCATCTCCTGAAGCTAGTAGTAAGCATCTCTTACATTTGCCTGAATGTGAATATTTTGGTGGACAAAGGAAGGGTGGGAAGAATAGGTAGAAGAGAAAATAAAATTTCCTCCCTGTCAAGGTAAGAGTTTTCCATCTATATAGAAGGGAGTACTCAAGCTGAATATTTTACATGCTGCATAGATATGCCTGCTTCTTCATTGATAAATGAAGTGGATCTTGAATCTGGATGATTAATTCTGTAAGCCACAACTTCTTTGCTTTTAGTGTTTGGTATTCTTTTATGTTCCATGTTATATGGGGCAGAACTTTAAGGTTTAAGCAACTAGTTACATAAGTATTTAAGTATCCAAAGATTTTTTCATTCCTTAAAAAAATATTTCCTGTACAAAATGTAGTTTCAGGTAAAAGAAAGGTTAGGTCTTTTCTCTGTGTAAGATGACAATTCATCTTTTAGACTTAGAGTAAAAACAATACTGGTTTATTTGATAGGAGGAATATAAAAACAAATGGATTGCCCGGCATATACCAATCCCCTATCCTGGAAAGCTAATAATATTAATTCTATTATGCCATTCTAAATATATTCTATACAGTTACAAACTAGATTATATCTCCTACAAATTCACAATTGAAGCCTTAATCCACAATAGAGGCAGAATTTCTAGGTTGGGTCCTAATGCAATAAGGCTAATGATCTGGTAAAAAGAGGAAAACACATGAAAGGGCCCACACCTCACCATTTCCACCACTCCAGGATTAGAGGGGAAAAGCCATGCAAAGACACAAAGATATTGCAGCAACACATCAGTCAAGAAGAGACACCTTATCAGAGACCAAGTGGGCTGATATCTCAGTAAAGAACTTCCAGGCCCCTCTACCCTCTACCTAGGAGGAAAAGAATTCCTCATGTTTCAGCTACTAACATGTGCTATTTAATTACAGTAGCCTGAAAAGACTCTCTCTCTCTCTCTCTCTCTCTCTCTCTCTCTCTCTCTCTCTCTCT
>NW_004524629.1:11741449-11744411 GCF_000260255.1 Octodon degus
TTCTTCTTCTTCTTCTTCTTCTTCTTCTTCTTCTTCTTCTTCTTCTTCTTCTTCTTCTTCTCCTTCTTCTTCTCCTTCTCCATAATCTTCATCTTCTTTTTATGAGAGAAGCATAACATAAACATCTCTGATTCCTAAGCTCTGCAAGTTTGCTTTGACTTAATATTATGTTCTCCAGGCTCAGCCATGTTGTCACAAGGGACAGGGATTCATCCTTTTTAATAGTTGGATTTTATTTCATTGTGTCTGTATACTACCTTTTCTTTATCCACTTATTTGTCAATGAACAAGTAGGTTTGTTTTATATTTAGATTGTGAATAGTGCTACAGCTAATATGGGAAGGCAGATACCTCTTCTATATACTGATTTCACGTCCTTCAGATGTATATTGGATAGCTAGGTCATTCTGTGGTTTTATCTTTAATTTTTGAAGAAACTCCATGTTGTTTTCCAGAATGGCTGTACTAATTTACACTCTTACCAACAATGCATAACCATTTTCACACCTTCACTAATATTTCGCACTTTTTGACTTTTTTGTAATAATCATGCTGAAATGAGATAAGAACTCATTGTGGTTCTGCCATTCATTCCTGATAAAGATCATTTTTCATGTATTTGGCAAGCATCTATATGCTCTTGAGAAATGTCTATTTAGGTCATTAGCCATTTTTACTTTGATTATTTGGATCTTTTTATTATTGAGTTGAGTTCCTTATAAATTCTGATTTTTAATGCTTGTCAAATGTAAAGTTTACAAATACTTTCTGCAGTTCTGTGAATTGTCTTTTCACTGTGTTGATCAGCTAGACACAGAAGTATGAATATCCTAGAATGTCATTTGTATATGAAATCTAAAAATATTATCTCAAAGAAATTTGACAGTAGAATAATAGCTATCCAAGGCTGGGGAAAGAATGAGAGAGGAAGAAAATGGAAAAATAATTCCAATGCATGCAGTGCAATACTACAGATAGGAATGAGTACAGTTGCTCTATCTCAGGGCAAGGTGATTAGAGTGAACAATAATGTACTGCATGTTTCAAAAAAGCTAGAGTAGACCTAGGTGTGGTGGTGCATACTAGTAATCCCACCACTTTAGGAAGAGAGGAAGACAAATTCAAGCCCATCCTGGGAAACTTGGAAAGACCTTGTCTCAAAATAATTTCACTCCAGAAAGAATGACTGTCATCAAGAAACCAACCAATAATGAATGCTGGATGGGCTGTGAGGGAAATGAAACCTTGTCCACTGTTGTTAGAAGTGTAGACTGGTACAACCACTGTGGAAATCAGTGTGTAGATTTCTCAAAAAACTAGTATTAGAGGTCCCATTCAACTTAGCTATTTCCCTTCTAGGTGTTTTTCCAGATGAACTGAAAGTATCATGCCACAGCAATATATGTGCATCCGTGTTTACTGACAACATAATTTGTCAAAGCTAGATCTTGGAAACTATTCAAATTCCCATCAACTGAGTAATGGATAAAAAAGATGCGGTATTTTTACACAATAGGGTAAGAATAGATACACTCAGCTACAAGAATAGATACACTCAAGGCTTTTCTAAGTAAATGGATGCAACTAGAGACCATACTCATAAGGAAAACAGATCAGACCTACATGTGTAAACATTGCGTTGTTACTCTAGTGCAAGAACCTGAAAGAGTAAATAAAATCTAAAAGGCACAATATAGATGGTGAAAGGGAAAGAAACTGTTCAAAGGGAAAGAACAACAGGAATGCGGGAAAGGAGAAAATGAAGGCAGTAAAAAAGAAACATATATGTATATACACAGGATAGCTTGGATAATTGTACTGGTGATTTCTACTGGTGTATTGAAAGTAATTAAGGCTTTTTTTCTCTCTCCTTTTAAATGTTTTATAATTTTTTTACCAATTTTGCATACCTATATCTGGTAGTCTCAGCAACTAATTTGAAGACAACAATATGCAATACAGCAACCATTATTGAAGTCCTGTAACTTTGTTCAGTGAAATTCTGTATCATTTCTAATGTTTTCTTTAGTATTCTTCATTCTTTTTTAAAAAAGTAAGTTAAAATAAAAACAAATAAATAAATGAAATATGGTTGTGGATTTAACTCAGTGAAGAGGCCTTGGTTTAATTCTAATACCTAAAACAATAAGCTAGAATAAAATAACTTGGAAATTCTCACTGAGAAATGGTAAGTGTACAAGGTGATAGATATGTTCACTACCCTCATTTGATCATTAAACAATTAATATTGGAACTCAAATGTTATGTTCTATCATGTAAATATACACAACAAAATATCTTTCAAATTTCTATTTTAATGTTTATATAAGATTTTACCCTGAATCTATTAACCAGAGTACACCTTAACTCTGTGTACTACTTTTATGAGTTCTTGTGTATCTAGCATTATTTCAAACTTTAAAACTTTTATCAATGAATAAAGGAGATTTTCTTACAGAGACGTAAAGATCTTCTCATTCTTGCTGCTTCATTTTTAACACTAAAGTAACATTCCATGGAACAGACAGGACAATATTTATTTTGTTTGTTACTTGTCAAAGAACACTTAAGTTGTTTCCAAACATGCAAGCAAAAAAAAAATGCTGAGATGATCTAACCTTCACATATAAATGTTGTTGCTCGTATCACACAGGCTTTTTATAGGAAGTACTTGTCAATATTTAATCACAGGGAGCCTTCACATATAACTATTCTTGAAAGATAAGGGAAAAAAAAGAAAAAGATAAAAAGGAGGGCCAGGGAGATGGCTCAGTGGAATGAGCACTTCTCTGGCAATTCAAGGGCCTGAGTTCAATCCCCAGTTCCGCAAAAGAAAGAAAGAAGGAAGGAAGAAAGGAAGGAAGGAAGGAAGGAAGGAAGGAAGGAAGGAAGGAAGGAAGGAAAGAAAGAAAGAAAGAAAGAAAGAAAGAAAGAAAGAAAGAAAGAAAGAAAGAAAGAAAGG
>NW_004524629.1:11744511-11750489 GCF_000260255.1 Octodon degus
CCGAGAAACAGCAAAGAGAGGAAAGAGAAGGGAAAAGGGTAATGGAGGGGAGCAGAATAAAGGGTAATGGAGGGGAGCAAAATAAAGGGGAGGAGGAGAGAAGGGGGTAAGAGGAGAGGAGGAAAGGAGGGGAGGAGGGGAGGGAAAAGGGAAGAAGAGGAGAGAGGAGGGAAAGAGGAAGGAAGGAAGGAAGGAAGGAAGGAAGGAAGGAAGGAAGGAAGGAAGGAAAGAAAGAAAGAAAGAAAGAAAGAAAGAAAGAAAGAAAGAAAGAAAGAAAGAAAGAAAGGCCTTTACTATGATAGAAGTTAATATTGCATCTTTAGTTGACACAAAAAGGTGTAACAAGAATTGTGTGTTTAAGCATTTTTAGTGTCTTTTTCAAGTATCATTGAAAATGTTATCCACAATGTTATTCAAAGATCTTTTTTTTTTTTTTTTTTAAAAAAAAGGTGGGGGGATATAGCTCAGTAGAATAAGCACTTACCTGGCAAGTGCAGGATCCTAAGTTCAATCCCCAGTACCAAAAAAAAAAAATTTGTCTAAATTCTCATTCCATTAAATATCTGTCTAGTTATGTTTCATTCAAAAATTTTAAAAAGGATGGGGCTGGGTCTATAGCTCAGTGGAACAAGCATGTCACTGGTAAGTGAAATGTCCTGAGTTCACTTCCCAATACGAAAAGAAAATAAATAAAAAGGAGCCTGGCCTGGTGGTACACACCTATAATCTCAGCACTCTACAAGACTAAAGCAGGGGAATCCCAAGTCCAACACCAGCCTGGGCAACTTGGTGTCCTAGTGAAATCCTGTGTCAAAATAAGAAAATGAGAACTGGGGTAGAGCTCTGTGTGAAGGCCCTGGGTTTAGATAAATAAATTAATAAATGTTCAGAAAACTCTCCTTGCATTAATGTATATTTTCTGTCAGAAATTGTATTGAATTGAATTGAAATGATACACAAACTTCTCTTCTTCTCTTAGGAAATCAAGGAATATTTTAATCATAGATATGGTAGCTTGTGCTTGCAACCTGGGAATTTCAACTTTTTACCTTCAGTTTCAATCTGTAGAGTGACAACCATCCCTCAGCCATATGCAGTGTAAATGGGCTCAAGTTTCCACCCGTACCTGACTTCCATATGAATTTATTTATGCTTCAAAATTAACATCTTAATAGCTATACTCAATGCCATTTATTTCATTGACTTTTCATAATCAATAATGTAGGTAATCTAACTTATAGAAATACACACATTCCCCTAAGGGACCTAATAAATTCCCTATTTTCATTCTAAAGCAAATGAAATTTATAAGAAAATATGTATATTTTTATTGGATTAGATTTCACAAACAAAACAAATAGAGGTTCAATCATTTACCATTGAGTTAGGAGAACTTTGCTCTTTTTTAAAGTTTCTAAATATTTTGTTGAGCTTGTATTTCAACTAGAATCTACATTATGGAAATCTGTATCTATATTATGGAAATTGGTATAATTTTAAAATAGTAAAAAAGAACACTGTTTTTGTGGGGTTTCTTGTTTTGTTTTTAAAATACATTTCCATTAAATGCCAAAAGTACAATCCAACATAAAGGTCAATTTCACATAGTTAACAATTTAATGAAGTTTCAGTGTCCATTTAAAAATTCAGATTACAAATCTAAAGTCTTGATTCTCAGATGTGATGTTTGTCACGTGTACTTGCTATGGAGGCTGACGGCCACTTGAGACCTTAGCACTTTTCCTGTTTCAGGATCCAAGAGGACAAGTGTGACAGCGCATTGGAAGGAGCCCTGGAGCCCTGCTGCAGCGCTGCCCTCGTGAGCTGTGCGAGCCTGAAGATGCGCCCGCAGCCACCAGATTCCTCACCTCTCAGATGGGACTGCTGTAGCTCAGGTCGCTGTGATGGTGACCAAAGAACTATCATACGTAAATACTCCTTGAAAAGGTCCAAGTGATGTCATAGTTATGATAGTAAAAACCACTGTGTAGCAGACAGTCTTCTAAGATATATATATATATATATATATATATATATATATATATATATATATATATATATATATATATATTAACTCGCCTGACCTTTATATCTCTGAGGGCCTACTATTAGCACAACCATCATATTTTACAGATAGAAAGACTAAGTCTTGCCGCAGTGTTAGGGTTTGCTGAAGGCAATAGAAGTGCAGGGTTTTAACCCTTCATGTCTGGCCCACGGGTCCGTGCTTTTAAGCACTAAGCTGCCTCTCAAACATTAGGAAGCGTCCAAATCCGTAAATTCCACGGAATGCCCAAAATGAGACAAACTTCTTTGAAATGCACTTTTCCCACTTTATTTCCAGGAGTCAGCTTATCCTCAGGAAAGGAGAAACATAGTTGCTTCACATTCTTCCACTGAGCTGGTTCCTCCCGAACAGGAGTGGATACAGGACTAAAAATTCTCTACTGTGGAATGTTGCGTGTGCAGGGTGTGTTGGAATGTGGAATGTGCTTCCATGGGTGCTATCTAGCTTTACTAGAGCAAGACCAAAACAAAAAAAAAAAGTTATTATTGTTTTCATTAGAGGAGAAAAGTAAGGTAGGAAGAGGATACAAATGGCTGCATAAAATATAAAGTTCAGACTAGAACCTGTTTTTCTTGAATCTAGCCCTGAATTCCACCCTCAAAACCTATTCAGATTTTCGTCAAATCCTCACTAAGGTGCAGCATGCAAAAGGATTAGCACAACTGTATCTTTTGGTCTCTATTGACATTTTTGTGGGGCAGGGGGAAGCTAGCGGCATCGTAAGTCAGTGAGATGGTCTTGTAATTTGTCTCTGTGTCCAGCACAGAACAATAGAGCAGTGCTCTCCTCAGAAATATTGAGAAAAAGACACAACCCTACCATTCACAATGTGTGCATACATTTGTGACAGCAAGGGTATGTGTGTGTGCTTGTCTAGGAATAGGTTCTCCTGCTCTGATGCACTGGTGAATGAACCTAGGAGAGGGTTTCCCTTTCCCCATTCCTCAAAACCCAAAAGGAAGTAGGAGGGAAAGAATGCCTGGTGTCTGCTCATGTGTTTCTAGTCTTGCTTCATCAGTGGTAGATTCATGTCTGCAGTCAGCGGTGATGCAGCCCTTACCCCTGCGCTCCTCTACCCAGTTGTGGGAAAAGATGGTTAATAGATAGGGACTAGAAAAGAAGTAGAGGACAGCAAAGAAAGACACAGGAAGAAGGGCCTGAGGCATTAACCTTTGAAAGTAACAGTGGAGAATTCTTACAAAGAAGTCAGCGAGGCTTGCTGAAGGGGAAATAGATGGTTCTCCGGCAAGTTGGAAACAGAGGATTCTCTAGCAAGTTCCTCACTAGCCCACAAGGATAGGTCCTCTGGCAGCACCTGGAAGCTCCTGACGCTGCACATCTCTACTGCTTCACCGGCAGCCTAATCCCACTGCCTTAACCTCAGAGGTAGAAGCAAAGGAAGTTAAGAAAAATTGAGAAAGGAAACAAAACTGAGTAGCTATAACTGAAATAAGAGATATGGAACCCGGTGGTTTCGGCCAAGACAGACACATAGGAGTGGCTGGCCACTTCATGCCAGTACTGCTCCTGCTTGTCCAACAAACACAACCCTTCTGAGACCCTCCTAAATGCTTACAAAATCCACTAGGCCCATCACAGCTTCCTGGCTTGGCACTTGAAACTGTTCTTTCTAACTGGAACATATTTACTTCAATTGTCATCCTTGGGTTTTTCACAGTTCTAATGTGTGTACCCCTGCATGCATTCACCATATGGAGGGACTCCGATTTAAATGATCTGTCATTCCACCTGAGTGGCCTAAGATCCTCTGCATACCTATACCCTTAACCTGAAGTAATGTGGTACAGTTCACAGAAGAGGGTGAAGGGCCAGTGGATGACATGGGATGCAGTGAGATTATCATAGGCATAGACATCAGAATTGGAAGGCGTGCCCCATTGTACCCATTCCTATCTGGGTGACCTTGGAAGAGTTCTTAACCACTCTGACTCCTGACATCTCCTCCATAAGATAGAAATAATATCTTTCTACAAAGATTTTTAATTAGAGCTGGGGGCATAGCTCAGTGATACAATGCTTTCCCAGCATGTGACCTGGACTCAGTCCCCACTATTACAAACAAAAAAAGGGAAGATTAAATATACGTATATATGTATATATAGAAAAAGAAAGAGAGAAAAAGCAGAGATCATATATCTTTTATGACAAATAAAGTTTTAAAGCATTCAATCAATTATTTACTACATGTTCTTCAACTATTTGTTTATTTGTACATAGAATTGCACAGTGAAATTATTCACACAAAAGTCTGTCTCTGAACTACAGGGTGAGCGCTGAGAAATCAGAAAGAGTTCTATTCATCTTTGTAATTTAGCAGCTTCTCTTGATGTCTACCAAGAAAGGAATTAATAAATATCAAATAAATGAGTGAATAAATGAATGAATTAAAAAGCTGTCAACAATAACAAAAACAAAACTTTCCCAGAAAAAAAATTATCATCCAAGTTGATTTGGAAGCACCAAATGAGTTTATAATGCCTCTCTAAATGTCACTAGGAGGTAGTCAACCTAAACTACAATTAATTAAAAGTAATCTATGAACTTGTCAGCTGTAAATAGTCACAAGAGGATGCTAAATAAAAAAGAGAAGGATTGAAGCTACAATAAAGGCAAGTGACAGTGGCCATCAGACAGGGCGCAAGGAGCAGCTGAGTGTGTCTCTCTGCAGCTCTGCCCAGGTATGGGGTACTCACAGTGGAAATGCTCTGACTCCACAGACAGCAACATCTCTTGGGAGAAGAGAGACAATCCATCACGCTACCATGGCTTGACAGGACTGTCCCTTGAGGACATCCAGCTCTGATTCTATATGCACCAAGAAACCTTCTGAACTGTCAGGCATTTTTCTGAATGAACTCACAGTCTTGGACCAAGTTTTTCTCTCAGCATAAATTAATAAACTCACATTCTGTCTTGCATATCAGAATTGGGTCGGGGGAGACTGTGTTGTCATGAACCAATTATTCAGGAAAAAAATAATGATAAAATCAAATTGCTAGTGCTATAAAACTGTGCAAGGGGTGTTAAAAAGGAGACAAAAGAAAGTGTGGAGTCTGCTAGCCTTAGCTGTCATGTAACTTCAGTGAGTATAACAAAGATTATAAGGAAAAGCTTTGGGCCAGGAGAAAGCCCCAACTCTCAGTGCTATTAATCTCCTTGAGGTCCTTCAGAATTCAAAGAAATATTCTGTGGACTAAAATAGCAAAAACAATTTCCTTCCTCCCCATACAAGATAGAGAGGATCAAAAAGCAATGGGTGTGTACTATAGCCAAAGAACTACTGGTTGGCTAAAAGCAAGAATTGTGATAGGAAAATTAATATTAGAATTTTTGTGAAGCATAAATGTAAAATCCAAATCCCCAGGATCTTTATATAATAAGGTAGCCATTTATCTACTTTAGTTCACACTAACATCTATCCCTTTAGTCACATCCAGGCCCTGACTCTTCAAACACACTTAATATGGCCCCAAAATAATTTGTTAGCTAAGTGAGAATGAGAAAAACTAATCATTTCAGCTTGTAAAGACAAAATAACTTCCTGGAAGACTCTTTAACTTTCCCACAACTTGATTTGGCATTGATTGATTAGGTATAGATAAGCTGAAGTCTATGAACTAGGAGAAAGTCTTAATTTATTTTCATCTTGACAACAAGAAGAGTACCAAGAAGCAGTATTGCCTGACATTACTTATAGTGGAAAAAATGCAACATGGCTTTAAAAGAATTTTATGTAGGGAATCATGAGGTTCTTTCATATTAGAATGTCTTTCTTAAAGTCTCCTTTACTGTTTGTGTACAACATTCCCAAGATATCCAATCTATCTGTGATTTTCATCTCATAAATGTCCATTTGCCTCCATGTCATTCTCTGTCTCTCTGTCTCTCT
>NW_004524629.1:11750599-11756486 GCF_000260255.1 Octodon degus
CTCTCTCTCTCTCTCTCTCTCTCTCTCTCTCTCTCTCTCTCTCTTTCTCTCCCTCTCCCATTTGGCCTAGACTATTCCCTAATTCTTATTCCCCCATATTGTTTTTCTTTTCTTTTTCTTTTAATTCTCCATTTATCTTTTAAAAAATTCTATCTAGTGCTGTCCAGTGAAAACTCCCATGGTGGCAGCCATGTTCCATATCTGTACTTTCCAAACTGTAACCATTCCTCACAGGTAACCATTACACCCTTAAAATGTACAACCAAGGAAATGAGATTTTAATCTTAATTTTAATTTAATTTATTTAACTTTTGCAAGTCACATATGGCTAGCACATAACTGATTGTACAATATAGAATTATATCCCATCGAATTCATGTAGTGTTTTTAATCTTGATATATGCAATTTTTGTCTCTCAAAATAAGGAATTAAATTTGTGCCCATCTCAAATCATTTCTCTCTTTCAACCTCTCAACAAACTCATGGTACCTGATAATTTTTCAGACTCCTTCAACTTATCATCTCAAAGCATTTTAAGGAAAAAGAGGCCAAAACTAATGCAAGAAAATTATGTTCAGGCTACAAATTTGAACAGCAATGTAAATCCACAAGCTCATTCCCGAGTCTGGTTCAGCCCTGACTATCAATAGAACATTAGTGGCTGATTAGCAAATCTGAGAATCTGTTGATTTGGTGTGATGAGAGCTGCCTTTGGTGTGATGAAAGACACCTTGGATAGGTGTCCCTGAGTGCAGATTTCACAGGACTGCACGCTGCCCTGCCCGGCAGATAGCCGCGAAGCAGTGCTGCCTTGAACCTGAAGCAGATTCTGCCTAGAGCAAAAGCTCCTCTTACAGGCCACAGTAGGTAACGCAGTCTCTCTCACACAAGGTCTTCATTCATCCTGACAAGAAGCCTATACAGTGGAAAACCTCATCTCCAAATCCTGCCACAAAATCACATGTTCATTGGGTGTGAGGAGGTGAATAAAGTGAAGCATTTGTCAATTCCATCTCCCCAAAACACTACCTCCCTGATTCCACCACAGTGAAGCACTTCATCTCAGAACAAATAGCAGTTCATCGCAGCCTCCTTCCCGGTGCAGCTCAGCTCTGCACGGGCCGAAGTCCCCTCTGTGCTCCCAGTTCTCTGCCAAGCATACACACCACACTGGATACTCTTCCCTTTTTTTAAGAAATGGAACAATGCAAATGATTTCACTGACAATGAAGTACTTATTAAGGAATCTGGAGTTAGAATTAGATCCTCCTACTTTCCCTTCATTCAATGACAATGGAATAATCTATTGTTATATTAAATGCATTAAAGTTGAGCATAATAACCATGCTATTTTTATCAGTACGCCACCAGCTTTACTGGATTTACACGTTATTACAGACGATCGAGAGCTGTGAATTCTTCACCCTTCTAACACTGATTCCTTGTAGCATTCTAACCCAAATTATCCTGGACACAATGCTTGCCCTGAGCCCACAGGAGAAGATCCTACCCTGAAGTCCGGGGTTGCTGCCTGCTGGGCGTCTGAGCTCCTTTAAAGGAAGCCTCTCTCAGTGTTCAGGAATTGGGGCAATTGTGGGATTAATGGCAATATGGCCAGAGTTTAGGATTTTTAATCCTTAGAGGCTATTGAGTCATTCACTACAGCTAAGATCAATCTCTTCTGGGCTTCTCATATTCCTGTATGAGTTCTAGTTTTCATGCATGTGGGTAACTGGCTAAAGCAGTAAGACTGCAGAGTTGAACAGAAGGTATCTTCTTTCATTAGAGCCATTCCAGAACCGGGCCAATATTCGTTCGTTCATTCATTCATTCATTCATTCATTCAATATTTATGAGACTACAATAAAAATTCCAGTACCAAGACTAGAGAGAGCTATGCTTAGTGCCTTCACAGGCCTCACACTTTCTGGTGGTAATTTGTGTTAGGCCAAAGTTCATGTTACTATTGAGCTACAATATTTGTTCTGGAAGAGTCCTGCTAAGTATCTTTTATATTAAAAAATGTTAAAACCAAAATTCTAGCAGTAGCTAGAATTCGTTAGTTCATTCATGTCACAGCCACATTCATGGTGTTCACTGTCCCAGAAACTTCGTTTCCATTCTTCAGTCAACTGTTTGAGGAGCCCAGGTTGTGCAGGAGGCACGAGGCTGGCTCTCTATGAGATCTGTGAGATGAGTGGCTCCCAGTGATTTCACAGGAAAAGTGGAAAATTAGACTATGCTAACTTGAAAAATTACAAACCAGGATAAAAACAAAATGTTAGATGAGAACTGGAGCTGGTGACATGATACGATCGAGAGAGGAGAGCGCACAGTATTCGAACTGAGACCTGATGGTAGGTTTGTGACCTGCAGAACTTCTGCAACATAAAATCAGCAGAGCACTAAGGTGCTCAAAACACTAATACTCTTGAGGTTCCTGGCAGGTTAGTGGGATAGAGAAGGTAGCAATGATGTTCTCATTTTTTCAAATGATGAAGTTGAGCCTTGGATGATTTAAATGGCATCCCTGAAGTCACTGGGTAAGCACACTGCTAGAAAAGTTTTGTGAGCTACTCAAGAAACAGAAGGTGTCCATCCAATTTGAGCTAAACAGAATTCCAAAGTGGACTCCAAGATTTCCCATCATTTCTCCCGTAAGAGTCCCCAGGACTGTGGGCTTCTGATAAGGTAATGTTACATGGGACAGTTGGCTTTTAAAAGGAGAGTTTATGCTGGCGAACCTGACTAGATTATTTTAGAATTCAGAGAGAAGCATGTTTCTGTACCTGGTCCCCAAACACAGTGTCACCTTGAGGGGGATTTTCCATTGCTGCGATGAAGACTGGAGTGACAGGGGTCTGAGAGCAGCCCTCGGGAGATGAGAGTAGCTCCAAGGCATTGGCTAGTAAGACAGCGGCAAGCTTAGTCTTGAGGACTTCTGTACACCAAGAGCTTGAGCAGCTTGCAAACGGGTTACTATTCACACATGTAAGTGTTATTTCTTACCAGAAAAGCTAGTAAAACTCTCCAATGAATCAGTAGTTCATCTACTAGTGAACTTTTGTTTGTTGGGAGACCTTCAATTACTGTTTCAATCTCATTGCTTGCTACTGATCTGTTTCAGGTTTTATATCCTCTTGATTTGATTTTGATAGATCATATGTGGCTAATATTTTGTACAGATTTTTTTATATTTTCCAATTATAGGAATGTAAGTTTTCAAAATAGTCCCTAATGATTCCTTGGGTCTATTGTGAAATTCCCTTTTTGTCTTTGGTTTTATTAATTTCAGTGAAATCCATTATTCTCTATAATTAATATACAGCAATTAAAAAATTCACTCTTGTGATGCCCTGAACAGAGGTCCTTTTAAAACATTTTGGACTTGACCTAGAAAATGAGATAATAAATTTCTGTTGTTTCATGACACTAAATTTGTTATAACTTAACACTCAGTGGTAGGAAATGAATACCGACATCTAGAATTTTGCCGTAACATAGCTGGCTAACTTCAGTACCCTGCACAGAGTCATTATTCTAGATGGGCAATCCCCCTTATTTTCTAAGTAGATTTATACCTTGCCACCCCCTTAACTCTGTTCAAAGAGTTCACAAGTTTTATGATCGTGCACTCTTTCTTCTCATATGTGCATGATTTTTATAGATTTCCAAAGCATGCTGCACACAAGAATTTATGCCTGATTGATTGAAGAAAATGGTGCAGCAGATGGTCTTTTCCAAAAATGGCCACAATAGTGCTTCTGAATTCACATCCCCGTTCATACTCCGCCACTCTCCATCAAGAGGTGGAGTCTGTGTCCTCTCCCTCTGAACCCAGATGGTCTTTGTGACCACCTGGACTCACAAAGTGCAAGGGAAGAGCGCTATACCACTTCGGAGGCTAAGCCACGAGAGGCATCACAGCATCTTCCTGATACTGCCCTTCTTGCTGGAGATGCTTGGCCTTGGAACCCTGTCACCACCCCGTGACAAATTCCAAATCGAGTGGAAAGCCTCCCAAGGAGAGACTCTAAGGTCTTAGCTAATGTTCAAGCTAATGGTAAGCTGTAGCCGTTGATGTTGAGCCGCTGGGGTGTGTGTGTGTGTGTGTGTGTGTGTGTGTGTGTGTGTGTGTGTGAAAACCTCTAATTTGTAACATCTGTCAATTCCCTTGGTGTAAATACTCATACTGTGGCTGATTTCAAACTCTAAATATGATGCCTCTGGGTACAAATTTGAGAAAAAGATGCACACAATCAGCTTTACAAGTCAATACCAGTTGGCACCAGCATACCACTGCCCACAGCCCACAGCCTGCAGTCTCATCAGCCATATGTGAGGCGAATAGTCCAGCTCTCACCTGAGCTGTTCCCACAGACTCCATATGGAACACAGATAGTCCTTCCCCTCCATGTCCTGCCCTAATTTCAGGTTTCAGAGCAAGATACATGGCTGTTGTCATAGTTACCAAGGGTTGTGATAGAAATATTTTTAAAAGATAAAAGTAAAGAAGGGGAAGACTCCAAGATGAACCTGACATCTGAAAAATTTGGATCTACAGCTAAAATGTATCACTTTGAAAACCACAAGTATAGACTAAATGAAATTAAATACATAGCAAAGCAGTTGATAGTGGTGAAACATTTGGTGATTATCTGATTAAAGTAAATCTCACTAAGATATCACTGGAGCCCAACTCAACCTGTACAGGAACTGTTGAAAGGGGATTAATTGAGCAGACCAGCTGCCCTCAACTAATGATGTTCTCAGCTAATCTGTGATGTTTTGTTGCTGAAATCAAATCACTGTATTTACTTATCTCTGAATTCACAATGAATGACAGTTCAATAAGCTTTCCCCAATTTCTTTTTTATGAGAAAACCAAAAATGTCATTAAATCTTTCAGCCATTACTATAGATTGTTAGTAGGCTTTAGCAAATAACATGACAAATTATTAAGGGCTACATTAAGGTTAACACAAACTACAGACTCATGCTTAGGTCTCAGGTCTACGCAACTATGGAAGTGATGTCACAATCAGCATAGGACATAGCCACATTTTCTGTTTGTTAAGTGTTCTTAGTTCCTAAGTAGACTGAAGCATATCAATATTTCATGGAATCCTCCTCAGAACACTACTTTCTCCAGGTATTCTGCCAACTGAATGACACTGAGGACCACTACCTTAAAGAAATCTGTCACTAGTACAGTATAAGAGGGTTTATTTTTTTTTAACAGGGTGAGGGACTCCACTTCATGCCATCCTGCTCGCAGCAGCTGCCTGCTCTCAGTACAGGGCAGAAGCAGTAGCAATCAGCACATGGGCACCCTGCTTTTGAATGGTTACTACCCCAGCCTTAAGGCAGCTGAAAGAAACCAGAGGCTTTTTAAAGGCAGATTTAGCCTGAAGACACAGAACCATATGGTGGTCCAAAGAGACTTGTGATTATAGGATTAGATTGCATAAATATAAAGTGAAAATTATAATCAGAGCCTGAGGATGAAACCAGAGTGATTGAGAATAATTAAAGAAAGTGAGAAGGGACCCATATCTGTAATCCTAGTTCTATCATGCTTGGCCGCTTTAAGTAAGAGTGTGTGTGTGTGTGTGTGTGTGTGTGTGTGTGTGTTATACTACAATCCTGGAAAACTGTTTCTCAAGCAAGACAATCAACAGAACCATCAGTCAATTTCTGATCCAAAACCCCCTTAATATTAGACTCTCAAACAAAAATTACAAAATGAAAATAAAATCCACAACTCTGATTAGTGCTATAGACCTAAATACAGTAGTAAAAATTGTGATGGTTCAATTTTCCAATATTTAGCCCTCCTAATGAAAAAAGTAAGATAACCAAAAGACTCTGAGTTTATAAGAAATA
>NW_004524629.1:11756911-11800048 GCF_000260255.1 Octodon degus
TATAGATGGCTGCTTCTTTTCTATGTTTCACTTTACGCTTTTGCATGAGTTTAGATACCGGCACACCAACCCCTGAGTTTCCTTCGGCTTCATTCTTAGTCTAACACATGTTCTTGCCATTTTGATATCTTTGTTTTTAACCCTGGATTTGATTGAGAGAACTTTTTCATATATTCTAAGAAAAATTAACTTCAGTATCAAGGCTGGAGGAGAGGGTTGGATGGTGAAGGAGAAGCTTCAAAAAAAAGGCCTTTCAAACACATTAAAACAAAATAAAACCCCTTCTGGCAGGGCAGAGTTAAGAGTTACTCTGCTACTATGGACAGAATTTTAACAGTGCTCTTAAAGCCCTTTGATTCAGTTATCTCAAGTCAAGGAATGTGGTCTGAACAAATTCTCAAAATATAAAAAAATGCAAAAATGTATTCATTTATTGTTACATAAGACAGAATTTTAAAATAACACATTAACAACAGAAGTTCAAATGCATGAGGTATTTGTGTGGTATTATAATCCACAGATGTCTATACGAGGCTTGTGCCTATTACAGGCTAGAGTCTGTGAGTGTATGCATGTGTAGGTGGGTGTGCATGCATGTATGTATGCATGTGTGTGTGCACATTAGTTACATTATACCAGAACAAAAATAAATAAAATTCTTAATGACAATTTTTTTCCATGTAAGAGTTACGGAATTTTATTTTCTTCCTTACATTCTTTCATACTTTTCTAAATTTTCTGCAGAGATCATCCTTATTAAAAAGAAATAAAGAAAAATATTACAAAA
This sequence comes from Octodon degus, assembly GCF_000260255.1. Taxonomy (NCBI): domain Eukaryota; kingdom Metazoa; phylum Chordata; class Mammalia; order Rodentia; family Octodontidae; genus Octodon; species Octodon degus. The sequence continues at coordinate 11,757,699 of NW_004524629.1, forward strand.
AATTGCCTATCTATATACTTACAAATAAATAAGAATATATAATTTTGAATAATTTCAGATGATTGACTGTAGGTTTATATATTTCCTGTGTGTGTGTGTGTGTGTGTGTGTGTGTGTGTGTGTGTGTGTGCACGTGCATGCGCTCGCACTTCCTACTAGACATGACTTAGTTTCAGCTTGTCTTTCCTTTCACCACTCCTGTCCCAGCACTCCTTGCACCTGGGGACCAAATTCTTCTGTGCCAAAGCACGTGACCAGACATAGGTGGCTTTCTCTCTTCCAATAATGCTGCCTCCCTGTGCTGTATGTGTTTTTGTGGACCTTACAAGCCAGGGCACTTTTTCTTTCTCCCTCTTCATCCTGGCCTGGCCAGTGCAAACATACTGACTGCAATAATGATAATGTCATTTTTATTTTTTACTGCTAGGACAATGGAAGTCGATGTCTTTCTTTGTTCAAGTGGGAAGAATGATGGGCCACCATAAAGGAAAGGCTGCCCTGAGCTCTGAAGCTTGCTCATGAGCGTACATTTTTGTGTTCATCTTTTTGGTGCCTTTGTGCAAAGATTCTTAGCAAAACTGAAGAAAGTATATTTTCATCATTGTTTTGGGTTTTGGTCTCTTTATCTCATGTGTATCAAGAAGCCAAAAGCATTCATACAGTTGGACATAGTATACCATTTCTGGGAATACGACACAAAGAAAAATCTAAAATTTGCTAAAAGCAATGGTAAGGAATGTGTTGTAATGATCACCAACCATGCGTGTAATAACAAAAGTTAATGACAACTCAGTGACCTACAAATGAGAAATAGTTTTAAGAAATAAGGCACATCCCTGAAATAATCTTTTTAAATCATAACCATTAAAATTAGTAGCTGTGGTGTTAGGGGCATAGTTCAGAGGTGTGAGATCCTGTATTTGGGCACTGGGAAACAAAACAATGACAGAGACCAGTGAGTAGTGGCTAAATATTTTAACATAGTTTTTTTTGCTTGTTTGTTTGTTTTTTGGTGGTACTGGGGATTGAATTCAGACCCTTGAGCTTCACAGGCAAGCACTTATTCCACTGAGCCATCTTCCTCACATTTTAATATAGTTCTAATGAAAATAAAATCAGTGTTTTCAATAACTTCTAATGTAAGTTAAAGATACAAAACAGCCTAAACCTAGAAGCAGAGATTATAAAGAAAAACATAATTTACCCTCTAGATAGTTACTTTCTTTGGCTTGGACTCCATTAAACTTCAAATGAAAAGAATACTGAGAAGTTCTCAAAAAGCTAAAGAATCTTACCATCACTTGTGGACTGAGGTGAAGTTTCCTTAATTTCCCTTAATTCCTCCCCAGTGACTTCCTTCCACAGAAGACAAAGACATATCCATGAGAAACATGGTGTGAAACACCTCCTTCTCACCTAAAGGCACAGCTTGGAATAACAAAACAGAACTCCCCACAGCCCCACCAGCAATGTGTGACCCAGCCTGTCTCAGTGGACCTGCCCAACCCTCTGACACTATTCCAGACCTCTATGGCAGTATCTGGTGCTGTGATAGGCACCTTTGCTTTCCTTCCATTAGCTCTGAAGATAGGGATTTCTCACTGCCTCTCCAGCTTAGTGTCTCTTGTGGGGCACAAAGACATCATCATCCAAAGAACTGAGCTAGGCAGTACCAGGTTGTATTCTCCCATGCTGGAGGGGCCCCCCTTTTTTCCTGTCACCCATTTCCCTATTGCCAGAACTACTGCCCCTGTTATCCATTCAGTCCTTAGATATGCTGTTCTGTTCGTAGAAGCTTCTTGAAACTTCTCATTAGAGCAGCTGATGCCTTTTCTATTTCTCAAGGTGTGTGCACCCAGGAAAGACAAGAGCACTTATCACCCTGTTGAGGGTTTCAGCCGTGTGAGGATAAAGACAGATAATTCATGCTGGTGGAATTCAGGATCTATGGAATTCCCACAGAGTTCTCTCTCATGCCCATTCTGTCAGTGTGACCAGAGACATAAAAGTCCCACGAAATTCCACCAGGATAAACAAAACCGTGTGAATCATCCCAAAGTCTTTTTTTTTCCCTATTGCACAAACTCTGCAGCCTTCTAGCAAGAGGGAGGATTCTTGTTAAAACACTGTTTTAAACTCTCAGGCAACAGATTGGATCTGCCGGCAATCTACTCCTTCTTCAACTTGCTTACCTTTTCCCCAAGGCAAGCAGCCTTCTTTGTGGCTGAGCTAAGATATTCCTAATGTCCTGAAATGCCACTGAGTCCCAAGTTCTATTCATATGTACATTCTATTTTGATCTTTAGAAACTATGTGTGCATTGAAAAGAAAGTTGGAAAAAATACATCCGAATGACCACAAAACTTATTAGCATGGTAGACTCATAAATGATTTATTTTCCTAAAGCTTTAGTATCCCAATGGTTATATTGAATTTTTTCAATTTGAAATAATAGGAGAGTGTCTCAAGATCCTTACCACTGATCAAAACACCCTCTAAAATGACAGTGTTTCTTCTATTTGATCTTTGTTTCATTTTCTCCCATTCATGTATTTCTCCTGGCTGGTAAAGCTATCTAATTGTGGCTTCACACATCTGTCTATCCATCGATCCACCTATCTACCTGCCCACTTTCTGTTTCTGCCTTAGAGGAGCCTGGTAGGGAAACCATGAGCTGCCTTTAAAGAAAAAAAGAAAAAAGAAAGAAAACTCAGTAGCAGCCACAGGCTCTAATGTGAGAAGCTGGAGAAGGTGTCGTTTTTCACTCAAACTGACATTTAAGCTGTTTCATAAATATGAAATCAAACTTGAGGGTCCAGATGGGCTGCCACCCCCTCCGTCTTTTGCTGGAATGACATGCTATTTACCAGCCTCTGAAAGGGGCCTGAGGAATGAAACTTTCTGATGATGAGTCACCGAGGAAAATGATTGAGGAGTGATGAATGAACTGGTGACTTTTTCCCCTACAAAATACAGAAGAGGGTTTCTGCACACTGGACACTGCTCCCCCAGCCCCAGTCAGACTGTGCCAAGGAGCTGGCCCCATGAACAGATTGCGCAGGTGCTGCACAGGAAGGGAATCACAGCATATCACACACCCACATGTGTGTGAGGCATTTCCAAGAGAGTCCTTTTATTCTGGGAGATCTTGAAGCCATTGTTCTGTATCATTTATCCATTAACAGAATACACACAATACGAATTCTGTGAACAAGACATTTGTCCTTCAAATCAGGATGCATTGATGATTGTACTACAACATCAGTTGTTCCCCAGGCTCATATTTGGAGGGATGCTATGATGAACTTTGTCTTCTCCGTAGTCCTGTGGGTTTGGAGTCATTGAGCAAGGCCAGGAATTAGGGAGGCTCCACAAGCCCTGCAGCAGTGCCAAGCCCTGCCCTAGCTAAGTGCCTCCTGAGTTGTGCTGTGATGCTTCAGTGCTCTCCCAGTTTAAGAGATAAGATGTGGCTCTCCATTATTCCTGAGCGGTGTGCATTGGCATTGGTCTCTAATTCCCCTTCGCAGTCCCAGTTTTCACAAAAACAAAGAAATGGCTTGGTTTATTTTGTAGCAATTGCTTCAAGGAATCATGAGAATATTCTTTTTTAAATCACACTTCAATTAAAGTAGAGAAATTTTCTGGAATTTGGCCATAATCTCATATTGTCTTCATCATTTAAAATATAAGAACTTGGGAGCAGTGCAAGGTTATTTTCTTCAGTGAAAATGTGATGTTGATTTGCAGGCCTAAAGAGTAGCTATCAACCGCACATTCCCTTGAATAGGACAAAAAGACCTTTTGCAACAGGAGAGATTCCAGCTGTTTTGATCCAATTATTTGAAGAGACCAGGTTTATACATACCTAGCATGCAGAGGAGAAAAGCCTTGTAATATTTCAGTAAAGTATGGCTCAGGACTAGCAATAGAGAGCTATTCTACCTAATTCTTCCAAGCATCTTTCTGCAAAATTGTACCCTCAAGATAAAGTCTGAAAGTTATCACAATGCTAGGGTCAGAAAACCAATCTCTCCGGACCACCTGCAATCTTTGTCCAGGGAACACACATTCCATCACCCTACTCTGCTCAGATGGCCACACCCCATGCCACCTGGGGGTTCTAGTCAGCAACAGCATGCAGACTGAGACAATGTGTATTTGTGAAAAGGGAGGGCGGCACAGCTGCTATATCGGTTGAACAATTAAGAGAATTCACAGCAAGAATATATTCTAGCAGAATAAGGCAACTGATAGGACAGAGAGGACACAGAGGTGGAGGTGAGGATAAGAATATCCAGGCCAAGCCTATGGCAAACTTTTTTTCTCTCTCTTAAAGTCTCTGGCTGTCATTTACATCAGTGGCATGCAGGAACATATACATCCTACCATGATTAATTCTAGTAAAAAGAAGTAATTTCTCACCCATGTATATCTTTTTTAAAACATCGACTCAGGAGACCTTTGTTTTGTAACTTGATTTGATTATGGTTGATACAAAGTTGAAATTTCTAAATGAAAATTTCCCTTGATGGTGCCATCGGATTTCTGGCCTCCCAAGATTGTGAACTCCAGACACGTTGTCTTACCCTTACATGCAAAAATTCGTGGTAGTGAGATAGAATATCAATGAGCCTTCCCTGCAAAGACAGGAAGATACACATGGATTCAGGGCACATAGAATCAAAATGTATAGCTAGTGTAAGTAAACAGTGAACCATTTAAGAGGACTTTGCCTCTCTTCTGCTATTTAGGACTCTAATCATTTCCCTGAGATACTGGGCTATATGCAGGCAACTTCAAAGCTTTAGCAAAAGTAAGTTTTATCTCAAGGGTGAAAATTTATATAACTTAATGTAAGCGGAAAAAAATTTCTTAATTGGACAGTATGCACCTAGCACCATGATAGATATTGAGTAGGGTTTTAAGGAGCTATTTTCTTTCTATATCCATTGGCTTGGGCTGTAAATAATTAAGCTTTCAGATCATATTGTAGAAAGCCTTTTTTCTCTTTCATACAGAAAGATGGCTCATAAAAGGCAATATAAATAAGTGGGTATAAATGGGCCAAATTTACTACCATAACATAAAATGACTAGAAATGTCTCTGGTCCCATCTGACGCTCCCAAGATACAAGGATTAGCTTCAGTAGAAAAAGGTCTACTATTAAGTGCTTCTCATGTTGAGTAGCATAAACCCATACAATTACAGTGATGTTGGAGCCAATCAAAGTTTATGGCTTCAGAGCAATCCCATTATTCCAGACACAATGGGACAGAGGAAGAAAATGGTAAATAGCCTGTGATACAGCAAAATATAATAAACAGCATTTTAAAAAAAATCTTAAGGTTGAAAGCAAAAACTTAGCCTTAGGGATGGGTTACAAGCTTCCATTGTCTAAATGTGTTCCCAAAATTCATGTGTTAGAAATTTAGCCCTCACATAATAATGCTGGGAGATGGGCCCTTTGGGGAGTTTTCCTGGTATTAAGGACTGTGCTTTTAGAACAAATTAATGCTACTATAATGACACCTTTCTACCTTTTATCATGTAAGGACACAACAAGAAAGCCCTCCCAAGATTCTCGTGCCTCATCCTGAAATGCCTGCTTCCAGAACTATGAGGGAGTAAATGTCCATTCTTTTAAAATTATGCATCCTCATATATTCTGTTATAGCGGCACAAAAATAACAAGGACACAGCTTCTGGAGAATATAGGACAAAGCTAAGGTTTTAATAAGAAGAAATTGGGCATGAAAGGTCTCTAAAACAGGACATAAGGTTTTGAAAAGAGAAACAGGGACACAGACACAGATAAAAGGATCCAAAGGCAGAATATGGCTTCAGGAGAGGACAGTCCAATCTAGTGACCAAAGGGCAGAAGACTAGAGCTAAAACTTAGAGCTAAACTACACATATATAGCAACTAACACTTATATATCACAATGTATAGTTTTTTAAACTCCCTCCACCATACAAATGAATTCACCTACCATGTGCCAGGAACTGTGACCCAGATGATCTCGTGATCCCAACATGCAGGGGAGATTAGTCAAGGGTGAGTGACTGATGAAAAGGACACAAGAAAAATAGAACTCCTGAACATCACAGTGGCCAACTGAAGAGAGGTTAGCTCTTCTTGCCTTCTTCCCTTTACCTTAGGCTTTGTGGCTGACACAAACTGACAGATGACAGCCTTAGGCCAGTGGCAATGGCTTAGATAATTTCCCACACCCTAAGCTTGGAATTTAAATTTCCCTCCAAATGAGCACTCAGTTTCTCTTCCAGGGGGGGTGGGGATATAGCTCAGGGGCACAGTGCCTTCCTGGGAAGCACAAGGTCATGAGTGTGATTCCTTGCAGAAAAAAAAAAAAAATCTGTCCCCATAGGCCTGCCTTTAGAGAAAGGGACCATCTTTAAATTCCACAGAATATGCCCTACCAGGTGGTGTACCAGAGGACTTGGAGGTGGATGAGCTCTAATGAATTACAATGTGAGTGGAGAAAGATAGAGCTCTGAGGAAAGGCTTCATACAAGTGGGTGATGGCCTAAAGGTAAAGGATAAAATCCTTAGCACCAGTAAGCATAAGCACAGTAAGACAATAAACACACGGGACTGAGGGCGAAGGATACCCTAGAAACCTGGGAACTTTGGGTATTCTGAACCTAGTTCCCTTCTACGCCTAGCCCTCCATCCCAATGCTCTGTTGCTAAGACAACAAGATGCTAGCAGGCATATGCATGTTGCTGCTCCCTGCATGCTGTTGCCTAGCAGCAGGACTCTGCAGAGCCTGGGCTCATACTCTTTACACCTACCCTGCTCAATCCATTGCCTAGACTTGCTAGCTCCTTTCCCTAACCCCAAGGCAAAGAAACAAGCAGCGGAGGGCAAGAGGCTCAGATCTGGTCTTGTCAAAAGCTTATTCTCAACACAAAGAGAAACCCAAGTCTAGTTTCACTGGACTTAACTCTTACCCTCTAAAGTTACAAAATTGACAGTATCAGCTGAATGGAAATAAAATGATTATGTGAAATTCTTAGTATTTCAAATCCAGCCATGGAGACCTACTTTATAAAACCCAGAGATGTCATAAAAACTGACCCACTGAGGCAAAGTTAACTGAACTATCTTACCCTGGGACTGAGAGGACAGAAGATAGGAATTAAAAAGAGGAAGGAGAGAAGAGAAATCAAAGAGAAAGAAGTAAATAGAAAGAAGAGCAATAAAAGGAACAGAAACTTTTAAGTCTTAATAAATAATATACCCTTGGAATGTGAGATTTTGGAAAATAAAAAAATTGCAACCTTATGAAGACTAGGATTGGATGCTTAAAATAATAACTGAGTTTATTAAACTTCTTTTAATACCAGGCATTAGATTAAATGGTTTAAATAGATTATTTTCATCTTCACAATAGTCCTGAAAGATAGATCTTAGAAGTGAATTTATAGTAAGGACTTGGAATAATTAAGTGGCATGTCCCAGGACACACAGCTGGTCACACTACAATGCTGGTCAGTATAGAGAGATTTAAACCCAAACTAGTCTAACTCAAAATTCAACATGTTGCCTTGATATGTTCTATAATAAGTTTCTAGGAAAATCTGTGCGGATCTCATGAAATCACACAAATTTGTTAAAATGGGGACCTTTTAAAGGAGCAATAAATATGCCTCATGTAACATTAAAGGGACTAGCTTTTAATTCAAAACTTTAATGCAATAATTTATGAAAAGAAAATCATCTTGCAAAGTGCAAAAGGGAAAGTTGATCCTTTAAGAAAATGTTCAGTACAGAGTTTAGAGCCTTTTAGAGGAAGTTAGAGAAAGAAGGTCCAGGACTATGCGCACTGAAGGGAAATTTCAAATTTTGGGAATGCTTATGGGATGTCAGGAACCTGTGTGCAACAACAGGTAGTCCCAGAAAAGCAGCTGCTCCAGGAAAGAAACAATAAACAAAATAGAAGGTTCCTTGGTGGAATCTAAGCAAAATATAAGGTTCTTGAAACCGTGGTGACTTTTAATAAAGGAATCCTGAAAAATGGCAGCACAAAGCCCTTCGTCATTAAATGTGAAACGAAACAGCAACAGGGATGGATACATGAATACCTGGTCCTCTTCCCTAAGGTACCCATGCAGAGAGAAGGGTACGGCATGCAGACCCCATGGCTTAGATATGCCTGAGTTTGTTGAACACAGGGCTTACACTAGTAACATTACCAAACACATGTATTTATAATTCTAAAAGGTGAGTTCAGGCATTCTCAGCAAATCATTTTATCATATATTCAATTCCTAAGGTAGAAGACCTTCTCTAAATATTGATAGTGTGCTGCTTGATGCATTGTATCCACTTAAGAAGTTTAGAAGTTTAATTAAGTGACTCAGCAGAGAATAGGGTTCTTATTTTGTAAACATCCTCATCCTCTCCTGTGCAAGAGAAGGGCGTGGACAACGTGTGAGTTCTACACTCCCATCCCAGGGTAGCCTGCTTATACATAAGGAAAAGAGAGAGGCAGCTGCTGCTGCTCCACTCTTTGCTTTTTGCTGTTTTCTGCTGCCAGGAATGGCTACCCTCTGCCAAGTGTCACTCTGCTTAAAACCCAGCCTAGTATGGGCTGAAACCTCCACTAATTGTGAGCTAAATAAACCTTTCTTCCTTCATTTAGGGTGTTGGGTATTTTGTTCCAGCAACAAGAATAAAGTAACTGAGACAAACAGGGTAAAGAACAATTTGTCTGTTAGTGTTAAGATCCTATGTCCAGCATACAGAAAATTGGGTTGATAAGTTAACAGCTCCACACTTCTCTAAACATAAAGTGTTGGTGTTGGTGTTGTTGTTGCTGCTGCTGCTGCTGCTGCTGCTGTTATTATGTCATATTCTGGCAATGTCCCATAAGTATCTTGGCTCAGGAATCATGGCCATCTACTTCTCTATGCAGAGTACACTCTCGCTATATTGACAAACTCTAAAATATGTAATATATAAAGTAATTCCTATAAATACAATGTACAAAAGTTACCAGTTGTCTCTCAATGCTCATTCTTTGTTATAGCCCCAAAATTTTAGCAACTTGGCTACTCAGATTAATGCCTGGCCAATCAATGTATTATACAGACTTGTGATATGGCAGTTTTTAAAATAGTGTAAGAACATCCACTGTGCAAACTTTTCCTTCTTTTGCATTTTGCTCTTCTGCACAAACTACAAGGGAGAAGAGGTTATTTCAAGTTTTGAAAGACTCACAGTAGGGAAGGGAAAGTAAAGAGCCCAGGTTCCTGAGAACACAGAACAAGGTCACTCTCCCAACTCAGATCTCCATTCCATCATATCTCATACAGAAGAAAAGCAAACTTATATCTTTTTAAAGCCTTTATTTGTTGGACTTCATTATTAATTATATCCAAGTCCAATCTTAAGTAATACATGGAGATTATAGTATGAATCTTATAGCCTAATTGACTGTCTAGCAAGCAATAATTAGAATGACCTGCAGCAGAAAAGAAATCCGCAATTTAAATGAGAATGTGAATTGTCTTAAGATGAGACTCTGTCATCCTTCATTGGTAACCAGAGGGACTATTGTCATTTTTATTAATGATATGATTTTCATGCGGTTTATAAAATAAGACATTCTCTCCCAAAAATGAAAGATACTGTATTCACAGGTTAAAAAGTGTGTCCTTTAAAGATCACATGAGGCTGGGTAGATAGCTTGGAAATCTAAGAGCCTACCTGAAAAGCGCAACAACCCAAGTTTGATCCCCAGTTCCACATGCTGTGCCAACCCCAGAACCCCAGGTGCACTGTGCTGGCCCTTTTCAAGTGTGTGGTGCACATCTATAATCTCAGAGCTGAGAAGGCTGAGACCAGAGATTCATTATGAGTCTGCACCACATAACCAGACCCTGTATCAAATAAATAAATACTTAAATAAATTCATTAAAAATATTAAAGATCACGTGCTGGTCTTCCTAGAGGACAGAGCCCTAGAGGACAAAGTCCAATGTCCTCTGGAACATACACTGAAATTCACAGCCAAGAGGTGCTATTTCCAAGAAGTGACATTTGGGAGGCTCTGTCACTCTTGCCCTTATACAATGACAAAGAATACCCCCAGGAAATAGCGAAACTCACATAGTGAAATAGGTGAATATAAGGTATGAGTTAATCTTTGCGATGCACACAAGAAATTTCTGCTTTGGACATTTGTGTGATCTGCATCAGCACTCTCAAATTTGAGCCACTGCTAGTAACTGTATTTTAAAAAGCGAAATCCTCACAAAAGACAATGATTTGCATAATATATTCTATTTAATTAAAATACTATAAACAAACAATAATATGATCTATAAAAAATCAGCTCTTGTACAAAGCCTTCAAAATCTAGGTCCTATCATCTCTTATGGTTGAATTCGGTTCAGGCTCGCTACATATCATACAGGTGCTCAGCAACCTTAGGATGAGTGGCTGCCATACAGAATAGTAGAGATCTCAGTTATGTCATTCATCAGTTAGTAGAAAAAAAAATGATACTGGGACTGGAGATGTAGCTCAGTGGTAGAACACTTGCTTAGCATTTATAAGGTCTTTCCTTTGATCCCTAGCACCACACAAAAGAAAAAAGAAGAAAACTACTGATTTAAAAAACAAGGGCCAGCCAAATATTTCAGCAGATTAAAGCACCTGTAAGCAGGCACAGGGGCCCTTCGATCCCCGGGCCTGCCACGGAGGCCCCTTCCCCGGGGCATGCTGAGATGGCAATTGAGACTGGGCATGGTGGTGCATGCCTATAATCCCAAGTCTTGGGATACTATAAGTAGGCGGATCACTACGAGTCTGATCTAGTAGTGAGACCCTGATCACCCTGTAGACCCTTCCCTAAAATTAAAAAAAAAGAAAGAAAGAAAAAGAAAGAGGAAAGAAACAATAACACCATTAAAATATTTTGAGGGTTGCTTTTGTTTTTTGTTTTGTTTTTGTTTTGTTTTGTCTTTTGCATTTTAGGGAAGGGTCTACAGGGGGCTCAGGGTCTCACTACTAGATTGGACTTGTAGTGATTCACCTGTTTACAGCCTCCCAAGAGCTGGATTACAGGGGCGCCACCACACCCAGTCTCAATTGACATCTCAGTGCTCCCCAGGGGCGGGGCCAGCATGACAGGCCCGGGGATCAAACCCCTGGCCCATGCGCCTGCTTGCAGATGCTTTAATCTGCTGAGCTAGTTGGCTGGTCCAATATTTTGAGTTTCTAAAGTCTGTCAAGCTCAAGTAAGGGTCCACATCATCATCCTAACTTTAACTATAAAATATGAAGATGGCTATTTGTTTTGTATGGGATTTTTTTGTGGTTTTTTTGTTTGTTTGTTTTCTTCTCGGCACCAGAGATTGAATCCAGGACTTTGCGCTTGCCAGGAGAGGACTTATTCTACTGAGCTATATCCCAGCCCCTGAAGATGGCTATTTGTAAACAGATTGTAAACAGTTACACACAGAGTCATTTATTCAAACCTTACCTCTCAAGAGATGCTTCTTTTTCCCTAGCTTCATATATACTGTTGCATTTAACTCTACTGTGTATCTGTCTTCTATCAAGGAGAGACAGAGTGACCCTGATCCTCCACAAGGTAACCCCACGCTAGGAATCACGGACTGTCAAGAACATTATCAGCTGGCCACAGTGCAAAGATAGTGATGGTTTAGAAGAACCGAATCAAGCCCCCAAGCACTGACTTTCAGCTTCCTTCTGTCAACTCATTCCCAGGCACTTCCGCTTCCCAGCATACTTCCAAGGGCACAGACTCTGCAGAGCTTCCTTTTTACCCCAAGCAAATACTGAGTACAGCTTCTAGCTCTAGAGTCTATTTAGACATTTGAGAAGGAGGAATGTGGAGAAAAAGAGATACAGGAGGAAGAAGACTAAAGAGAAGGTGGAAGGGCAGAGAAGAGGAAATGTGCTCTCTGTGTGGGAGGCAGACACATGATTTTAGGGCTCACGTTGGAACATGATGCTGAGAAAAATGTCTGCTTCACCTGCTTGCCAGCTTGCAAATGTAAGCATCAGTGATCTATTTCTTTAAGCCACACCAAGAATCCACGCATATCTGATTAAAATGTGAATAATCTTAGAAAGTAAAATACCAACGTTTAATTCTTACTACATTTTAATTCAGTAAATACAAGCAGGTTGGTCAACTCAGCTGGCCCTAAGGAGGTAAGCACAGGTTCTAGCATGCAGTTGGGGTGATCTGGCAAAACCTAACTTCAATCCAGCCAGTCATTAGAGCAATGGCCTGAGACCTGGAGCAAGGACCATCTGAAGCAGCAAAGCTAATGACAGAGGCTGCCAAAGCCTAACCCTTCCCACTGTCCAGACCCAGCCCTGGCCCAGACCACATGATCTCCCACCCAGAAAACACATAATAGCCATCTATCCATTTGTCACAAGTTTCTACTTAAACCTTGGGGGATTGGCAGATAGCTCAGTGGTTTAAAAGGCAGGGGTCGGGGTTCAATCCCTTGCATGCCATGATGGCCCAGCCCCCGGGGGAATGCTGAAATGGATTGAAACTAGGCGTGGTGGTGTGCACCTGTAATCCCAGCCCCAGCACTTGGAAGGCTGAAAACAGGAGGATCACAAGTTTGACCTGTGTAGTAAGGCCCTGTAGACCCTGTACTAAATACAAAAAATAAAAAAATAATAAAAAACCTTGGATGCTGTCCTATGGATTTTTCTACCTTGAGGTCTCTGTACTTCTTGGCAATGAAAAGAATATGACAAGTCATTATCATTTCAATTTTCATGGTTTATTAGGATCACTTTTTCCTCCTAAGATCCAGTGAGTTTCTAGCCTTCCAGTTTACTTGACCCAATAATAATGAAATAAAAAAACTAGCTCTTAGGTTTTTGACAACAAATCTCTCTTTGTCTTTCAGATATTTATGAAGGTCAGGAAAGGTCCAATGCTGATCTTTTTTTAAAAAAATGGGTGTTGGTCACTACATAGCTCCTAGGAGATTATTTATTCAGTCATTCAAAAGCAATGACGGAGCTGCTACTGCATACCTGACCCTGAGCTCAGAGAACAGTAGTAGATAATAGACTGGATACCACACGCCACCAGAACAGCAATGTGCCCATGGTGAAGAAGGGAAACAAAGGCATGCATTGGTTCAGAAAAGCCAGGTGGCTTGGGTCCTGTCCTCTCCCTTTTCACTGGTTCACATATCTCTCTCCCCATGTTGGCTTCTTGGGGGAAGAATTTGTATCAGCAATGAATATAGAAATAGCTGTGCTTCCCAGTGGGAAAGGAAAGAAAACAGAGGAAGGAAGAACTAGAATCTAAGCTGATGCTAAGTCTCCTTTTCCTCTTCTAGTCCCTGAACATCCTGGAGCTCGCACAAGATCAATTCCGCTTCCTGGTGCCATGCATTGTATACTCTTCTCCAGGCAAATACAATGGAAAGCACAGGATTGTTCTTGGGCACAGGTGCTGCATCCAGGGTCGGAACAAATTTGGTATTGTCCTCAAAAGACTTCCAAGAATCCGGCAGAGTCATTAGATATAACTATTGCAAACCATTCAAAACAAGACTAATCTTCAGTGAAGCCTGAGGCTCCAGCAGTGACCTCTGGACTAACAAAAGGGCACTGCAACAATCTCAAAGTGTCAGATGTACTTATTAGAAGAATAGATGCCCCACGCACACACATCCTGATTCCAATCATACTGTTTTCAAAGATTCTTCCTTCATTCCCAACATATTCTTGTGAAAAAAGTAAGGGAGAGGTGAAAAGACTCCAGTGTGTTACAAAAATCACATTTGCAATGCTGATATCCACCTCAAGGTGTATTCCTCTTTGGTAAACATGCAATCAGTTTGCATTTAATTCTTCCACACAAGCCCTACAAGAAAGTTAGCCAAATTGATAATCGATTCACATGATCTTTGCTCACTCACTTATTAAAACACACCAAACAGTTAATTCCCTTTTCTGCTGGGAGCTCTCACTGGCTCTATGCGGCTAGAATGTTAAGCAGCCACTCAAGGTTCCAGGAATACAGCAGAGCCCTTAGATCTAACTGCTTCATGCCATTCAAAACAAGACTTAGAAACTAAGGACCACACTGTGTCTTTAATAGAATTTCTTTGGCATATCTTTATTGATCTGAGGACCAATATTTGATAAAGAAGGCCTGAAAATCTCAAAGGACCAATCCAACCTCTTCATAACACCCTGCATGTGAATAAGAAGAAAGAGAAGAAATGTGGCGTACCTTGTACTTCCCCAGCTATGATATAACCTTTAGGCATAATGCAGTGTATGATATGACCTTCAGACACTTTGGCCCCTACATTTCCAATTCCCTCCCCAAGAGCACATGCTCTCTGTCCTTCCCCTTCCTGTCTCTCTTTCCATCCGTGTGTGTGTGTGTGTGTGTGTGTGTGTGTGTGTGTGTGTGTATTTACAATAGGCTACTTGTGGTATTAGGAATAAGCCAACAGATCATTAAATTATATAGGCCAATAGCTTATCTTTTCAGTTGAGGAAATTTGGGATTCAGTTGTTCTTTGGTGGCCAAGTTGTAACTATAGCCATGTTGCCCAGATTCTATAACAATGTTCTACTTCCATTGGACCACTGGCCTGGGACAGTTCATTTCTTAATACTTAGATCAATTTTCCTACCTCAATATGGTGCAAATGTCAAGCTTTCTTCATAACACTTAAATAATATTTTTTTCACTCATTGATTGGGCAATCGTTTAAGGAGATCTTATTGTGTGTCATATACTATGGTAAGAAACAGGAACATCAAAGTTTATTAAACCCTTTAGTATGCTGAAGAAGAGAGATAGATAATGATATAATTAAATGACAAATCAATAAGTGGGTAAGGAAATATTTACAGAACCACAAAAATGCCTAGGTTCCATAACTAAACGAGGACAAAACAAGCATAAAGAAAGTGTATGATAAATGCCAAGCTTGTTAGCTCTATATAGTAGTTAACAAATGTTGGCTGATGAAACAACTGCCTCAGGATCTTCTGGGGTGCTTTATTAATCAGATTTTTGTTTTTAATTGCTCACCAGGATGTCCTAATATGTAATATGAGTGTAAAACTCCAACCTTGTACCAACATAGGAAAAGACAGGTCTTAGTTACTCTTCTCTCCTTGCTGGCACAAAATACTCAACAGCCAAAATTAAGGAAGCAAAGGTTTACTTAACTCACAGTTTGTGAAGGCTTTAGTCCATCATCAACTGGGTCCAAGAAGTACTGGCACACGGCAGAGGGCAGTAGTTCATGGTGGTAGAAAATAGCAAAACAGCAAGAACAAAATGGCAAGAGCAGTGGCAGCAATGGCAACACGGAGCAGGGCTGTTTCCCTTATGCTGCATTCCAGTTATCCACCCCAGGCTGGGTGCGGCACCCACACCCATAATCCCAGTGAATCATGAGTTAATCACAAACTCCAGGGCTGGCAAGATAGCTGGATGGTCTAAAGCGCCTGCTTAGGGGAGCTTAGGCAACTGCAAGGCACTCTGAAGTCTGCCCCATGACTTACATGAGGCTTTGGGGGGATAACTAGACACAAACCACAAGATTCCTACGAAGCTTCATAGGGCTACACCAAGGAGGTAGTACAGGAACTACATTGTTGAAGTCAGAAACTTTCAACAGTGAGGCTTGATGTTGCAAAATAGAAAATCATTATAATTTTTTGGTAGCTTTTAATGTGGTAGAACTAGAATTTAAATAACTTAAGTTAATAATTAATAAGACGCTTGTAGGGAGCTGTTTTAAAGTGTATGGCCCACTGTGAGAGGACACAGTAGCCTCTGACTGCGAGAATTCAAGGCCAGTCAGTTGACTAAAGCCTCTGGTACCTTCCCACTTGGGCAGATCTGCGTTCCTCTCCTCTGCCACTTGCAGTACCAGGGAGTAAATAGCACACACAATACAGTGCATATAACACATATAATATGTATGTGTTAATGTGCACAACTGATCCATGTATACAACTGATAATTTTCTTCTACAGCATGGATGCCAGACTTCAAACCTGCCCCTTCTGATTAGGAAACTGAGAGCAAGAACTGGCTCTCATGCATTTTTTGAACTTAATTCTCAATTAGCGTTTCCTGCAAGACATGACAATGTTTAGAGAATGTCAGTGGAATCATTACCAAATGCTCCTGTTGGTTTTGACTACTGTTTCTGGACTGTGAGGATCCTTTGTAGCTCATTTCTCACAATCATAGATGGTACCTTTAGAAGAGCCAAGTGCTAAGATCTCTTCAAACTCTGAAATTTGGGGTACTTTGAGTGGGAGAATTTATGCAAATGTAATAAAAACATATTGGGCCTTCTGAAAGCACTAAAGCAGTTAAGTTGTCTTGGGAGATAAGCTCCAGGGAGTAAGGAAGAATCTGTTTTCATGACACTTACTTCAGCCCAACGAATGGATTCAAGCATCTCGCTTAGGCCCAGAATATAGAGACAGAGTTGAGCGGAGCATGACTTTGACTCAGAAAGTTCTCCATCTCATACCAACTCTCCTCTCTCCCTCTCCAGGACTGCTCTTCTCCACTGGGTAGCTATACCTTTAGTGAGTAAACACTGGCTTTACCCTTTGAAACTAGAACAAAGATGCTTCTATTTCTAACTATAAGTTGCCATGTGCCAAAAGTGGTTCATAGAATAGATGAAGCAACAAACAAATGAATATTTAACATTCTCCATAAAAAGAATAGTTTTATTTTTCAGTGCTTTTCACATTCCTTAGTCAATCCAAAATGTACAAACCAAATCAAAACAGAGGTACCTGAATGGCCCATTCTACAGAAGACACAAAGGTAGAGCCCTAAGAAAGTGACAGGGCATGAGGAGAAGAAGCACCAAGAGACTCGGGCTCTGTGCTCCCCATACAGAGACAGGTGGCTTCTAACACCTCCTCCTTGATCACTACAGCCATGGCACTCATTGTCTTCCATTCCCCCTTCCCAGCTCAAGGGCGGCTACCTGATGCCCACAATATCATCTCAGGTGTACTGTTTGACAGCTCATATATTTTTTTTCTGCAAATTAAGAATTAAAACACTTTGATCTTTCCCTTTGCAGGTATCTACTATCTATCTGAGCACAAACCTGTATAACCTAAAGGTAAAGTAATTTCACAAGACATAAATGACCAAGAAAAAGTGCAAAAAAACTGTGTCTCCTGTTGAATGAGAAAGATATACATGATTTCTTTATTAAACAAAATTAAATATTTTTCTAAGCTTTTATCTTTTTCTCTTGAACCTCCTTCAAGCTCAAGTCTAATTTAAAAAGAAAAAACACTGAATTGATTCTAAGAAAATAATTGCTAAGGCGTGAAGGCACCTCCTGTATCCTGGAAACAGACTGTACCATGGGTCGTTTCTTAATTTTCACCCTATTAGGGTAATTTCCTGCCACCGTTGGTTTTTTTTCCTGAGGCAGTTCTTGCATGCTGGCATCCTGGCTCCTTCACAGCTGCGTTGTCAAAGCAGAAGGAAAGAAGACCATTAACATCTTTGTGGAAATAGATGCAACAATAGCACTGTTCTATTAGCCTGCAACTGAGTGAGGACAAGAGACAGAATCAACATTCTGGCATGAAAGAGCTGATTACCCCCAAGAACTTAGCCACTGCAACTGTTTTACCTGCAATGGCACCATTTAAAAACATGGTGTCCTAAAAGCAAACAATTGGTAAACAAACTGAGAAACAAAATGTACCAAAACATTTGGTCTTCTTAAATTAAGCAATCAACTGCAAGTTTAAAAAGAGAAGCACATGACAGCTCAGTGAAGTTGAAACTTCTATATAACACCAATAGAATTGTAAATATCAGCAAACTTTCTGGAAAAGAATTTATTTATTGTTCATTTTGGGTGCTTATTGGGGGGTTGTTTATTTCTGAGACAGGGTCTTACCATGTACTCCAGGCTGGCCTTGAACTTGTGGCAATCCTCCTACCTCAGCCTCCTGAGTGCTGCAATTACAGCGTGCACCATCATGCATGGCTGGAAAGCAATTTAGCTCTGAATACTAATAGCTATACAATATTCATGCCTCTTGACCCAGTAATTTCACTTACTGAAATCTAATCTAAGAAAAATGTTTCAAAACAAAAGTGGATAAATGCATATTTATACATGAACGGTTGAATAAATCATATTCCTCCTACTGAAAGGAACATTAAAGAGGTCCTCCATTAATAACCAGCCCATAGCTGGGCTGATTGTATAGAAATACACAAAATAAATAGTTGTGAAATGAACTTTAAAACTCTGATATAAGGATGCACACATGCTTGTTCAAACTGATGAACACATATAAGGAAGATGTCAATTACCTAAACTTTCAATAGTTTAAAACTTTCATGCTGTAGTAAAACTACAAAACAAAATGGATCAAACTATCTCTCTGGATGTCAGTAAGCTGAGTGTCCCCTTAGACTGAAAGGTGTAAAAATGTATTGTCATTTATTTCTCATTCAAGCCAGTATCATAATAAAAAAGAAGAGGACAAAGGTCTCAAAAATAAACAAAGGAAGAATGCACAGCATTTAGGGACAGACCTGGAAGATGCTCAGTGGAAAAACTTTACACTGTGGGTGGGCAGGGCAAAGATCACGTGGGACCTACTGTTGGACAATTCCAGTGTGGAAGCTGAGATACCAACGGAGACATGGGCCACTCCCAGGGATGTCATCGTGGTTACAAAGTAAATGCTAATAGAATCCTTCCTTCAAGACCCAGAACCAGCTCTAGAAATGAGACATCCAAGCCTGGTTCTATAGGAAAGTTCCCTGGCTAAGCTCTAATTAATATCTAGTTAATACATTTACTTCTTGACTTTCATAAATTGTATTACTCTGTCTGAATCAGTTTCCTCATTGATGAAATGAGCACAACAAGCCCTGCTCCAGCTACTCCACAATGCTACTAAAAAGGATCAGAAGAATTAGTATAGTGGCTTGTAATTATCCTTTGTTAACTGTAATGTGCCATATACAGATGAGGTAGAGCTACTTCAAAAGTAACTCTTCCACAAAAGAGAACACTGAATTTGCCACTTTATGGGTTATTATAGAGTTGCCCATTGGGAGACCACTGCAATCAGAAAATCACAGAAACTTTTACTATCATGACAAAAAACACAAACCTCTTTCTATCCTTCCTTATTTTCCTCAGATTTTTATAAGGAAGATTTTATGAAATGGTAAAATTCACACACAATATATAACTAGTTGTGTTATGATCAATAGTTTGAGAAGTCCAAAAATCCCATTTACTTCCTGACTTAAGTCCAGAAAACCTCAGTGCCACCACAGAGCTATTTTTTCTGCCATTAGGGCTCAGTAGCTCACAGTTAATGTATATGAGCAAGTTCAGTGATGGATTCCCAGAGGAGATGCTACAAAGAGAAATGTATGTCACAGCAGAGACACAGGGACTAGCATGGAGTCAGTGACCCCTACTGATGTGGGCACCTTTCAAGTTGCTTTCCCTAGAAATGTGTTCTCTTCCTCCAAAGTTCAAGCCTATCTATGAAACTCACCCTCCTCTCGCCTCCAGAGACAGCTGACAGACAACAGATACTTTGTCCTTAACCTGGCAAGCTGCCAGAGGCACTCCATTGTTTACTGCCAAGAAAACCTCATTTGAGCACCTACATAACACTGGTGCAAAACATAGAGGCAACAAACAAGGCCCCTGCCCTATACAGATTGCTCCCTGGCAGCTAACATACCAGCAAATTAAGAAGATAGAAGCATAAGTTATGAAGTGTTGCATTTAAAATCTAAATTTTAACCAGTCATGACACACTGAAAATTCTTCACTGTTATAGTGAAATTACCAATACAAGGAACTACCCCTTGTGGGATACGGTAAAATAAATGGCATAAAAGTAAATGAATGACTATAGGACATTTTCCTGCCATCATGTCTCACTGCCACTGAAGATGAATGGGCACCGCCTTCATCTAAGCACCCACTTCCTCTACCCTGGTCTGTGCATTGTTGAGGAAGCTGACTCCAACTTCACATAACAGGTGACAACATGGGAGCTGGAGAACGTGAGAAGGCACATGCCACCCAGCTTCAGGGATGTGCACCAGGACCATGCCAAGGCCACCAAGGCTGAGAAGCCTCGGTTAACCCTAATCCATTCATTTGGAAGTAGCCAATGACCATTTCTTGTTTCAGTCCCTCCAGACATGAGTAAGAGAGTGGCTGTGATGAACTTAAGAATAGCAAAAGGCTTTACAAGAAAGGGAGGCCTGAGGGGAAGAAGAAAAGCAGATAGCAGACCCATGTCCGCTGACAGCATGTGGCTTTGGAACCAGCTGCACTACCAGTTCCTTGTCAGTGTTTAATTACGCCAAGAAACACATTGGAGCCAAGCATCAATCAGGGCACTCAGTAGAAAGCACCCTAGCACAGACCTCTGCACTCAGAACCAGATCACAACTTTCAAGAGACGTTGTGGACAAAGCCAAAAGAGAGATATTTCTCTTTGCTCCTGGTCAAGTATTTCTTTAACTCCCTAAAGAAGAGAAGTCAGATTTAATACTCGAATAACCAACCATGTTATTAAACATATTCATGCTTAAATCAATTTTTTGGAAACCTTGAGTCAGTGCTAGTTGAAGTTTACTTTTCCCAACCAACTCCTCGTATCACACTGTAAGAGTAATGGGGGACCTTTCAGAGACCAGGTATCCAAACTGCAACTGCAAACTCAGTTCTTCATTGCAAAGTGCCAACACTGCAAATGAACCTGATTGCTAAGGTTTTAGTTTAGGAAAAGCCACTCAGAGGGCTCTGCATGCCTGCTGCAGTGTTTCTCAGGCTCACGACCACTGCATTATAACACAGTATAAAATAATCCTCAGCTCTGATTCTGCTGTAATAGGGAGGCCCCACTGTTGAATACCATTAAAATTCTGATGTCCATAAGTAGCCAGACCCAATGAACTGATCTTGCAGAAATAGAACGTTGATTTCTATGTGATAAACAATAAATTAGCAGAAAATTCACCCATCATTGTTTGACCACAAATTAATTTTTAAACTGATGCATTTAATTATTAATATCTAAGTTTCACTTAAATATTTCACATGAAGCTAAGATGTAAGAGGCAAAGCAAGATTGCTTCCTCACATGGCAAATTTCAAGAAAAATCTTCTCTTTCCTTTTTCTATCTAAAGGGCCTTAATATTTTGAAAAACCTATGTTCCTTACAACCTTCGAGAAAAATGGTTGGCTATTAAAAGTCCTTTGTGGTAGCTCCTACAATTGTCTAAAATCTAGTCCATGCCTTCAAGACATGTACAATCTAGTTGTAAAGCAAAGATCCCCAAGAAACAACAGAGAAAATTGGTTCTGAAATGGAGATCAGAGACGATAAATTCTTCCAGAGGCCAAAAGAGAAAATATCACTGAGACTAGACATTTGGGGAAGTTTTGCAGAAGAGACAAAAATCTCTGTTGACTTTAAAATGTAAGGTTAAAATTAATGGAGAAGAGAAAGTTTCAGAAAGAAAGAAATGGGTGAACAATTAGGAGGGAGGTAGCAGGCAAGGCTCACGATAAAGACAAAGAAGAAAAGACAATTTGTGAAGAAAGTTGTAAATATTAACCATATTAAAGTATCAAAAAATGAAAATTTGGAGAATTATTGTAATTAAAACTCTAGAAGATATAAAAACAATATGAATGAATAAATTGTATTAGCTGTCAGAATGAAGATTATTAACAGGACTTGAATTAGACTTCAGAAGAAAGATAATGTTTAGTATTGATTCTATCAACCCTTAAATCTGGGCAGCCAGATAGAATAAACACATTTTGCAGAAACAACTACAAGCATGAAAGCAGCATCAAAAAAAATAATAGTCATAACTAAGATTGAGTTTACTTTTGCCAGATACATTGCTAATCATGTTGCATAGAAATAACATTTCACTGAACAACACTTCAATATAAGTCCTATGATATTCCTCACCTTAGAATTGATGACATTGAGACACAATGATATTAAGACCCATAGTCTACTTTTAAAAGGTGTTAGAACAGGTGATAGATAGATAGATAGATAGATAGATAGATAGATCTGTTAGAACAGATATATATATATATATATATATATATATTATCAAGAGGTAATATATTATTAGAACTGATATATTATATATGCAGAGAGAAAGAGACAGAAGACATGGGGGGGAGGGAAGGAGAGGGATAAAGAAGAAGGGAGAAAGAAGAAGGAGGAAAGAAGCAGAGACAGAGACCTCACAGAAAACCAGCAGTTATGCTTTTAACTATTCTTCTAAATTTATATAAGGATTACATTAAGCTGTCCACAGGACAAAAACAGACAAATCTTAAGAGTGGCTTCAAAGAGAACAAAGTAAGTGTTAAGTTCTCAGTACCAAACCTACTAGTTGTAGAGACGTAGATCCAGGGTATGCAGGAGTCGAGATACAGGAAGCCAGTGTGGTGGATGAAGAGGCAAGTTATATGTTAAGGAGCTCTTAGCAGTAGCTATATGTCAATGAGTACAAAAATATTTCAAAATGTAAATAACATGCACTGTGATTTAAATACATATCTGGGAAAATAAAACAGTCCAGCATATGTCCCCACCTATCTCTGCCACATAGATCTCCTTGATCCCCTTTCATAGCCAAGAAAATGCAACGCCACAGGTGAGACAAGAAAAGCACCAGCTGGATTCCAGGGACCCTTGTTTATTCTCTGCTACTGGCCATCTGTCTCACACCTGGCAAGGAAAAGGTGGGAACCAGAAGAGGAGAGAGAAAGAGGAAAAGAAGTTAGAGAGACAAGAGTAATAAATTGTTTTATGTTATCTTAAAACAAGTCAACCAGACATACCTCCTCCAGTTCCTAGCAGGCTGCCATTCCACATAAGAATAAGCGAGTGTGACTGTGATAATGTCACCAGAGGAGTTACTTGAGCAGAAAAGGTTATGCTACACAGAAGTTAGAAGCAATATGTGCTGTGAGTAAAACTCAGAGGAAATAATTATTTCTTGCAAAATGAAGTTGAATCCTATTGTATTAATGGTATTTCAAAGTTAAGGTGAAGATAATAATTTCAGATACTAAAAGGGGCAAAAATAATCCCAAGTGCTCAGACCAAACCACCATACTTTCTAAAATTTGGGAAATTTGAAATAGTTTTTATGGCAATTATTTAAATCTTAACAATACTTTCCAAGACAAGTGAAGGCTTTAGGCAGTAATATCCCAACAGCAAAAATAAAATGTTTTTTATGAGATTGTAAGTCTGATATGCAGGGTAAGGATTTCTTCCAGTTGCATTGATCATTTGAACTCTAGGGCTTCTGATGCTGAGGGCAAATATTTTGTTCCTCATTAACTATAAGAAAGTGAAGATAGTATAGCACTTATTTTAAAAGCATTTTCTAAAGGTTGAATATTTAAAAATGGTCATTTTCTTCTATTTGAACATGATTTCTTCTATTGGCATGCAATTTCTTAAATGATGATTTTAGATGGTTCCAATTTTAGTACTAACCCTGTACAAGGGTAAAGTAAAATAGAAAGGGATTTGAATATGGTAAATTTTTACATCAAATTGGACTTCCAACCAAAAGACATAATTGGAGTATAGAAATAACACCATGACCCCTCTCAGCTGATGTGGAAATTTGCAGACCTCATTGGTAACAATCTGCATTCACCACCAGATGGCTTTTGTCTATAGAGTATTATTTCCTAGCATTTCTCTTGTTGATAGTACAATTTTTTTAACTGGAGAAACACTTTCATTTTGCTTGATGTCAAACTACTATCTTGATGTTACCAAACACTAGTTGGGAAAAGCACAGGTAATTAGTTCTTATGGGTTACTACAAGATGCCTGTAGCATACCACCATGTAAAATATAAGCTTTTGGATTAGAGAGACAGTTAACTCCAAGAACAAAATTTACACAGGCCCTATTATAATGTATGAAGTAGATATCTCTCTTAGCCTCCATTATCTATAAAATTAAAATTAAAACACAATTTACCACATGGGGGTCCTAAGAAGATCAAATGTACCTTACACAATGACTAACAGTGTGGATGTTCATTAGTATTAGTGATCATTATTGTTTCTGTCATTGCTGCTGTTATGATTAGTTTTGTTGATTATATGTCTCAGTTTTGGATTAGAACATAAAGTCCCTGCAATTATTATCAACTTATGGAATGATTTTAAATGCATTATCTGGTCTTTATGTAAGTTAATATCCTCATCGCTAAAATGAACTTCTAAATTGTATTTTTGCTTCAAATTCTTAAGAACATGCAATGTGAATGAGAGACAGAGACAGAGACAAAGACAGAGACAAACAGACAGACAGAGAGAGAGAGAGAGAGAGAGAGAGAGAGAGAGAGAGAGGAAGAGAGAGGAAGAGACAGAGAAAGACAGAGACAGAGACATACAAAATTGGCACAGAAATGACGGTTGGAATGAAAGTGATGCTCCTACAGGGTTGGGCCACCTCTTAAAAAGTCACTCCAGAGGTAAAGTCAATAAGAATAAGTTCCTCAACCCTCTTTGCCTCTAGCAGCTTCAAGAACACATTAACTAGGGTTCAGCTCACCCTGTACTTTTAAGTGAAACCTCTCATCAACTTGATGAAAAGTAAGAAGAGAGATAAATACAGAAATTTTAGAACTTGTGAAAAGAGGCTGATGTGTCTTCTTTTGCCGTTAACTCCAAGAACAAAATTTACAGGTAAGATTAGGGACCCCAAGGATCCTGACCATTGACCTGGTGTCCTGAACAGATGGTGTGACCAATCCCAAGCTACTTTAAGTTCCTGTTCTCTATTCCTCTAATATGGACACACACACACACACACACACACACACACACACACACCCCTAAATTCATGTGTAATGCACACACAAGGAACAACAGACTGATCAATCAGTAGATGAGCACACATTTGTTTGAGGAGGGAAAAAACAAGGAGCTGACTTTAAGTGAAATCTTAAGTCTATCTAGTTCCCTCCAGACTATAATAGTAAAACCATGTCTGCTTATTTTTAAGAGAAGGTGGAAATAGCTGTCAAGGACCTGAGAAGGGACCTGAGCACCAAAGAGAAATGGGTAGGGAAGGAATACAAATGGAAATTTTTTGAGGATCTTTTTTGGGGGGGGAAGTTTGTCTATTTGCTTTCATAAAAGCAAAGACAGGAACAACTACAAGCGAAAGAAGAAAAGGAAAGCAATTATAAGCTGTGAGAAGAGCAACATTAGATGGAAGGAAATGGACGACATGAATTAATGATGGTTGAATTTTTACTACACTTGCTGTTACAGCCTTAGAATGCCAACTGAGTTTATCAGTAGACACACACCAATTTGGAGGCTAGGACTTGTAGGGTCCAGTAAGGACTGAGAAGATAGAGGCATTCCATTTTAAAAAATAAAATTTGCATTCAAATAAACCCAGAGGCAGGAGAAAGACAAGCTGCATGTTCTATCTCATTTACAGTCCTGAAACATAAGACCCAAGTACCCAGAATATTCTGGACAGATTAATCTTTTCCAGCATCTATATAAAGATGAAAAAGTGCAAAATTAAACTGATCCTGTCACTTAAAATAAAGAATAATTACTTATGGAAGCAAAGAAACCAAATAAAGTATCAAGGAAATTATCTGATTTAGTGAAATTCATAGAAATGAAAAGATTTTCCATACGATCTGTTATATGCACAGTAACTCTCCAGGACTGCAGACGCTGCATTTGATTGGAACCTTTGATCAACTCTTGTTAGGCTTGTTGTTCCTTCTTATCATTGCTAACACAGGATAAACTTTGCTCCTCTTAATACAGTCATAAACACACTCGACTTGTTTAAAATTGGGCTCCAGATACAGCACCAGATGATTTAAGCCTCACCTAAATGTATCATTGGAGTCTGGAAGGTAATATTGGTTTACTGCTTAAAACACACCATTTGCAAATAAAATTATCATCTCTGAATCACAACACTATAAAGATGTTCTTGCTGGATAAAATCAAATGGAAAATTAAGTTCTGCTTCCGTCAACCTGGGACTATCCTTACAGCCAATTGAACTACTTTGTTGAAGTGAGAAAGCACACACTTAAACACAGGTAAAATTAACTAAATCCTTTGCATGAATTATCTCCAAACGCTTGGTGACTGAAGTTTAGCTTTTACTTCCTACTCCACTTCCACGATAGGAACCTGAATGCCTCAGGCCTAAGTTCATGCCAGAACGTGGACAAGTTATAGCCAATGGGCAAAATTAGAAATAAAGATATAGAAGTCAAAAAATCAGGGGAGCAGAGAAAAAAGTCAGGGATGTCACTTCTGTGACAGCCAATAAATCCATTGGTTCAACATTTCTAGCACAGGAGCTCAGCTCTCAGAAAGAAAATGAGGGAGCATTTCTTCCCTCTTTCTTTCAAGTCAGATTTCAATGTGCATACAAAAGGACCTGCAAACAGAAATAAGAAAATTCCATTAACGTGATAATGATATCCTGAATGACCTGAACAAACAAAGGAGATTGGAACTTTGAATGTAATTTGTCTATTGCTTCCTCTCCTAGGTTTTCTGAGTGCCTAATTTTAAGAAAAGGCTGCCGTGCCCCTGCTGGATCAGTTTTGTTCCATTTGCCAGAGAACCCCTACAGGAAAAATGAAATTCAATAGAACACCATTTAAAATGCGCTTTTAGATTGTTTTCACTTTCCAGTAATTAAAATATGTATCTATTAAGAGTCAGCCTAGTGATACCTCATGCATGTTAGAAGTGGTATAAATTGAAAAGCACTGGAGAATGTGACTCTACTTGACCTTCCTGGAATCTGTTTCCTGCCTGAAATAACCCAAAGACCAAGATAAAGTGACCATTACAATTCTCAGGTACTTGGGTAAGAAGGAGTTGATCTCAGGTATTAACAATTTTGCTTGAATGAGATTCTACATTTCTATCTCATTCCTTTCCCCTGCATGGGAGCACAATAAACCAGAATTGAGTTTAATGTATTTCTCTGTAGTGGCCAAGAATTGGAAGAATCAGTAGACAAATATACAGTGTCATGACCGAGGACCAAGAGGTATGTGAAGGAAGCTCATGTTTACCTTCAAGTCTAGAAGAATGTATGAATGTTAAGGACAGGTGGCCAGACCCAGAAAGAGAAGCTGCTGGATGATGGAATGTTGAAGTGGGTGACAGGAAAGGGTGAGTTTAATGAGAAGATCCAGGAGTCATAAAGAAAGCTGGGGAGATTGTGACTCCCATTCCTTTGCACTGAATCCTATGGATCAGAGAGCCTAGTTTATTCACAGATCCTGGTTAAAGATTTCCAAATAGGAATGTTCAAGCACGAGGGGTGAAGCTGGTTAAGTAAAGTAGTGAATGTGTTATGTGTAAGACATATGTCAGGTGTTGTGAGCTGGTCAGTGGGATGACATTTGGGCCCAGGCCAGGAAACGAGAGTACTAAATAAAGTTCCCTCATTGCCTGGAGATACAGTGTCTCCTCCCTGCTCAAGTCAGAGTGCGAATCAAAACTGATCACCATGAGAGAAATCACTGTCCCCTAAGAACCAGTACACCACAGGGTTAGGAAAATGAAGTCTCAAAAGAGACTCCAGAATCTGAACCCTGCCTTTGAGACTCACCAGCTCAGAGATCATGAGCAAAGAACACATATTCCTCACTCAACAATAATACTGCTGCCTACACTGATATCTCATGATGTTTAAATTTATTATATCTACACATCATTGATATGCAAGATAGTTCATGTTAACTATGTTGACTTAGCCATTTCATTATGTATACCTATTTCAAAACATCATTTTGTGCACTGTATGTTGGTAAAACTTTTATTTGTCCATTAAATAAGCAAAGTAAAACCAAGAAGATTAAATGTTAGTAACTGGCTAGTACTGTGCCTGGTGCACAGTAAGCACTCAATCAATGCTTATAATGTAGTTTCTCATTCGTATACTTGATATTATGTTGTGAGAGAGTGAGAAGGAGCAGCAGAAGAACAGTAGTCACAGGAGGTAAGTTCTTTTTTTTATAGTTCCTAATAACTCTATTTGTTTCCTGTCTTGGATTAGAAACCTTTGCTTTTCTACTTTTGTCTTAGTAAGAATACAGTAGAATCTCTTAATTCAAATTATTTTTCAATAACAAGTTATGATTAATATATCATTTTTAGAAAATATTATTTTTTGCAGGATCATCAACTGATTTGATGATGAATTCCATATCTGGAATTTGCTTTCCAAGAATGTTAAAAAATTTGCTCTGTATGAATTTAGTCAGTGGGATCTAAAAGGACAAAATACCACAGACAACCTCTCCTCATATCACCTCCCTGCGTTCAGAAGGAAAGCACACCACACCTTTCCTTGGGCACAGTATGTCCATAGTAGGTAGCTCCTTGTGGCTTTTATCAGAAAGTGTCAACTGGAATGTGACAACAAACACCTAGCAGGTTAACAAAGCCCAGTTCTAAGAATGTCTGGAGTAGGCCAGCAAACGAAGGAAAGAAAACCCACTACCAGATATGGCTGGCACCAATCAGTAGTATTGTAGACTAGGCAGAATAAAAAGGAAAAGAAAAAAAAATTGCCATTTCTGGAAAGCCCTACTATTCGCCACTTCCTTCGGCTTTGTTCATTTGTTTGCTTGCTTACTTGTTTTTAGGTTTCACTTTTACAGTACATCTTTGTGGTATATAGTTATTACATTCATTATATTAAATTGGTACATGTACATAGCACTTTTTAATTCTTTGTTTTTGTTTTGAGACAGGGTCTTACTATTATTTGTTTTCCCTTTCCCTCCATCACTCTGTTATTTTGTCAGCCTCAGACTCATTTATTCATCTTATAATTCCTTATAAAGGTAATTATATATACATATTCCAAATAATACTAACAGACAAAAACTATATAAAATACATAAGACAGTTGTACTAAGTCAAAGAATACTTTTCCAAATACTATCCATGCTGGATAACATTAACTTTTTATTCACTCTTGTTTTATCTATTATCTATCATTTATCTCTTACTTTATTTATGTAGTAATTTTTTCATGTAAGAGGAACCATACACTATTAAGCTTATGTATCTAATTTACTTCACTCAACATTATGGCCTTGAGATAATTTCATATTCCTACAAATAACTCCAGTTCACATTTCTTTATGGTAGAATAATATGATTGTGCATAAATGCCATGTCTATCCCTTCATTTGTCGATAGACATACTGGCTACATATAAGATTTAGCTATTCTGCTTTGTGCCCCCATAAACATGGTCATGCATACAGAACTGTGATGTGATGTCTTTAACTCTTTTACAGAGATACCTGGAAAGGAAATATCTAGGTCCAGTAGAACTTCTACTGTCAGTCTTCGAGAAATTTTCAGACTGACTTCCACAGTGGTTGTACACTATTAGTTTATAATCCCACAACAATTAAGGAAGGTTCCTTTCTCCACACTGCCAGAATTTTTTTGGTTAATTTCTCCATTGTATCCATTCTCTCTTAATGAGATGCAATTTCAGTGTTGTTTTAATTTGCGTTTCTCAAATGGCCAGAAAGGTTGAACAATTTTTCATGTATTTATTGGCCATTTGTCTTTCTTTTAGCTAGCGAAGGTCTGTTCATTTCAGACGCCATTTTGTCTTGAGTCTTTAAATTTGGTGAGTCTAATTTTGAGTTATTTATATACTCTATATATTTGTGCTTCATCTGAGGAGTAGCTGGCAAAAAAGTTTCCCCATTCTATAGGTTCTCTCTTCACTCCATTTGCTCTTTCCTCTGCTGTGCAGAAGCTTTTTCATTTGATGTGATCCTATTTGTCTACTCTTGGTATTATTTTTTACACAACTGGAGTTTTGTTCAGAAAGTCTGTACCTACACCTATGTCTTCAAGCATTGGCCTCCAGGTTCTCTAGCCTTTCCACACAGACTTAGACCAGAAATGCTATGCTGAGCTTTCAGGCCTTCAGTATTGACCTGCTGCTGCATCCTTGATCTCTCTTGTTCTGTGCCTTGCATCAATTTGATCCAGGCAGCTATTGGACCCTCTGGCTCTGCAGCACATGGATGTCCATTGTAAACTTCCCCTCTGATCCAGTAAGACTGCCTAATAAATCCCCTTGCATAATTATACAACTATTTTCTGTGGATTCTGTTTCTCTAGAGAACCCGAACTATGCACTCGTTAAAGTAGTTTACAATGCAACCTCTTGCCATATTCCTTTAGCTGGAATACAACACACACACACCACACATTCTCTCCAGTGCAACTAAAACTGGCCTACGAGCCATAGCAAGGACAGTAGCAGAGGACTGCTGAATCCATGCTCACCCCAACCCAGACCCACCGAGTTTTAACAAGCTCCACAAAAAATTATGAGACATGCCCAAGATTCATGAAAACTGGCTTAAAATAGCTGAAAAGCAACCTGGGGCTTAATTTCCAGGTATAAGGAAATCACCCAAGGTCACAACTGGGGAGAAAGCCAGGCACACCAAGGCTTTCATCCCAGGACACCCTCCTGTTTCTCTTCTTTTCACCCTCTTCAAAATACAAAGCATAAAAAACAAATCACCTTGAAAATAAAATTATGAAAAAGAGTATCAAGTTCTATTTTAAAAGTATTTATAGTAAAAATGGCAATTTTCTCTATTTTCTACAACCTAGCATATCTTGACTCCCATATCAACTAATCAAATATTTCTTCAGAAGCTTTTCCAATGCATAAAACTACCAGATACAATCTGCCTTCTCCTAAGAAAATTCAATACATAAAATTCTGCTTACAAAACAGATAAATCAGAGCTTTAACTTTACAAAAGAATTTGCCATCTAATTTTTTTCCCTTAAAAAACAGATACCTACCCTTCCTGATATCTTTGCACAGTAATTCATTTTACAAAGTTTTTAATATACATGTAAAATTTTGGAAGCAAAGCAATCGAGATTGCATTCAGTCTCTTACAGAATTGCATCATTTATAATTTTTCTCATTAATTCTCTGCTATATTCATGAGTCTTCAAAAATGAAAATTCCACTTCAGACTTCCAGGTAATGCCAAAAGTCACCCCAATCTCTTAGGACAATGAGTCTCAAACCTGAAAGGCAGCATGAGGAGGTTTTCCTGAAACACACATTACTGCATTTTGTCCCTAAGATTTCTAACTCAGTAGGTCTAGGGTGAGGCCCAAGATCTAATATTTCAAACAAGTTCTAGGAACCACATTTTGAGAATCACTTCTTAGGAAGTTATCAGGATAATGATCAACAAAAGTTCCCCACCAATATTCTGCCCATGTTTTCAAAAAGTGCTGAGATATATGCTCTACTGACACCTGGTAATGATTATGGTCAAGAAATAGTTCTTTCTTCAACTATGTACTTTATAGAAACTTATCACTACCAACTATGAGACTAACCACACATGAGTTCAGAAACCAAAGCAAATACTGACCACCCCCTGCCTGGTAAATATCAAGATAGCTACCAGAAATATCCTCAGGAACAGAGAAATAGATGTCCTTCCCCTTTGTGCAATTTTAGGAGATTACCTTGGGTCTGTTCTTCCCATTAAGCTTAAGAAGGTTAATATACTGAGGTCAATATTTCAGTATCTTGATGAGATTTTTTTTTAAAAACCTATACAATTTTAAAAGAAATGCTGAAAATCTATTACTAAATTAAAATAAATATCACTTTTATTGTGAACCTGCTATACAGCACATAGTATTTCCTTTCCTCTCCATGATGCATTTGCTCCATCAATAAGACTAAGTGTGTTTTACAAATACAACCAATGAGATGAGGCAGATATCACTGCCGATAAATGGCAGCACCAGGACCTGAATCTATCTATGAGACCTCAAAGTTCAGGATCTCTCCTTTACCACATGTTGACGAGCACATAAAATGAGGTTTCCGGAGAACGGGCCCTGAGCTCAGAGGCCTAAATGTCTCTTTGTTATCTTACCTTTCAACAGGCTTTGACGGTACGCCATTTCCAATGTTGCGTACAAATGATCACAAACATGGGTGATAAAAACAATACCCATTTGTTAACACACAGTTCTGTGCATCAGAAATCTGTGCTACTCCATTGGATCCTATATTTTGGACATCACAATATTAAACCAATGCATCAGCTGAGCTGGGGCCTTAGCTAACACCTTGGGGAAAAATCAGCTACCAAACCTGTCCAAGTTGCTGTGTTTTGGAAACTGTTCCCCAAAGGGCTATGTGATCAAAGCTTAGTGCCCTGACCATGAACTGCTGGGAGGTGATGGAGCCTTTAAGAGGTGAAGCCTACTAGGAGTCATTACACCACAGAGGGCAGGCTTGAAGGGGATTATGAGATGGCAGTTCCTTCATCATCATCATCATTAATTATCTCTAGCCATAAAGTAAGTGGTTTTAATCCACCATATTCTCATACCATTCTCCTACTATAATGTCCTGTCACCCAATCAGAAATCCAAAATCAATGGGTCTAGCTGATAATGAATTAGAATTTCTGAAACTGTGAACCAAACTAAACCATTTCTTTTCCTAAGTGAAGAACCTCAATATCTGTTGCAGTAACAAAAATCTGACTAACATGCATGTTATTGACAGAATCCAGTTCCTTGGAGCTGAGCTCCACATTTTTTGCTGTTTGTCAACTTGGGTCAGTTGCAGCTTCTAGAAACATCTCCATTGGGCCAGCCAAATAGCTCAGTGGATTAAAGCACCAGGAAGCAGGTGCAGGGGCCAGGGATGTGATCCCCAGGCCTGCTGTGCCAGCCCGTCCGCAGGGCACACTGAGAAGGCAATTGAGACTGGGTGTGGTGCCACACACCAGTAATCCCAGCTCTTAGGAGGATTTAAGATGTGCATCCCATCTCCAGAATGCCTTCATAGTAGTACTTAGGTTGAATAACTAGTAGACATAAGTTTTGCAGGGAGGGATGCATATTCAAATCACCATACTCCTCTGGCTCACAGGAAACTTAGGGACTACTTTTCCACCTCACAAGACACATTGGAGTGTCTCACTCCCTTAGTGGCCATATAATCAGAGGCAAGCATGGCCCCTGAGAAAGCAGACGAAAGAAACTCTCTCTCTTTCTCATGGAAGTTCATCCATATTCTCATTTGAGATTTAACTAATAAGCAAATGTCCAGGATACAGAAGAAAATTATTTTTTTTCATACGCCGTGTCCTCCAGTGAACACTTTATGTATTTCTTCTGTGGATATAATCTTATTCCCATACTATACAGAAGATATTTCAGGAAAGAACATTATCTCCATCATCTATATGTTCACAAAAGTTCCTGGCACAGTTCACATACTCAGAAGATACTCAATACTTTTCTGATATATGAGTTAGAAATTTGGCATTTTAATTAGACCATAGCAAACATTACTCATTCTCCATCTAGGAGTTCAATACATTTTCTATTCCTTTTATTCCTTCTGAATAAAAGCTAAAGAAGATTTACTTTCTTCTAAAGGATCAAAACCTATAGAAAAATACACTTCTTTATAGCATAGGATGAGTTCCTTATGATTATAAAAAGGAGACATGAGTATATAATAATGATTTATTTACAGTTAATCTATAAGAACCTTTGGGATTACAAGCTTAAAGTTTGACAACGAAAACTCATTTATTTATTTCTAGTGTGGAAAATGTAGAATTTATTCACTCCATGGTAAGTGGCTTAAAACATTTAGATGAAAGCAGAGAATTCCATTTAATATGACTATGAAAACCCCTATCACCAGGTAGACAAAAATGACACTGTCATGGATCGTATTTAGATGCCTGCCAAAAACCTTATGCATTCCTATGTGGAGCTCTTCAAGGATGGCTTGCTGTAGGGCAAGTAGGTGTATATTAAAGGCATGATACTGGAAGTAATCATGTGTAACTATTGTTTTAGCAGAAGTCTGAGTGTGGAAAATGGGAAGATCTACTTCAGTTATGGGTTGCACTACACAACAAGCTTGAAGCCTGGATGGGATAAAAAAAGAAGACTGTTCTGCTGCTGCCTGCCTGCCCTGCAATGGGCTGGCTGTCCCTCCTCTGCTCTGCTCCTCTGTCATCACACCCTGCTTGGAGCCAGCTCACTAGGGACTGAAACCTTTGCCAACAGCTGAAATAAAAATTTCATCCTCTAACTTTGTAGTTCTGATATTTTGTCTCAGCAATGAGAAAACATTAACTAAGAAGATTTTAGCACTAGGAAGGCAGGGCCATTTCTGTGATACTACCAGGCCATGTGGTTCATAGAATTGACTTGTAGAAAGAGTTTGGGAAGGTTCAGAGGGGCCAGCTAAAGAAGTCCTGGAAGGCCGTGAATGGAACATGATGGCAGAGTTTGGTCAGAACTCAGAAGACAAGAGTACTGATAGAAAAAACCAAGCTCGGGAAATTTCAGTTAGCAACAGGACTCTATTAGCAGTTGGACACCAGAAAATGTATATTATGCTCTGGCTGATAAGATGTCTACATTTTGCTATTGTCCAGATGTTCTGTGAGATTTAGATTAAGAGTGGCAGACTGTGCTGGCAGAAGAACTTTCCAGGCAGTCCCCTAAAGTTAAGGTAGTGGCATGGCTAATAATGGGAGATTTTAGTCAACCCTACCTTGAAAATAAAGAAAAAGCAGTGCAACAGTATGGTTTAAGTTTTTAATTTGATGAGAAAGAAAGCCCCATTAAATTTATAGACTGTAAAAATGGAATGAAGTAGAATGTGGTTGCTGAAAAGATTGCCAAAAAAAGAAAATAATGTTTTTTTGCTTTTTATTTTTTTTATTTTTTTCCATAATTTTATTGAGAAACAAATAGCAATGAGACAGTTTCAAACCAAATTGGTAGGATAGTTTCAATAATTAACACATTGCATACATTCTTCCTAGTGGTTAATTGCTGTACAAGATGCGGACATGATATCCTATTTACAAACACTATTAGAACAAATCCCTCTATTTGTTAAGAGAATGTAACTATATACCTATCTTAACCATTTTGAATACACAGATACAAAATTGACATTCATCTGTATACCTCTTTTTTTAAGTTCCATTATTTGAATATTATAGGTGTGTCAACTCAGCAAAATATTCTTTTTTTTTTTTTTTTTTTTTGGTGGAACCGGGGATTGAACTGAGTCCCTTGCGCTTGCCAGGGAAGCGCTTATTCCACTGAGCCATCTCCCCAGTCCCAACAAAATATTCTAAAAGAGTCCAGTATTCCATAACAGTATTGGGTCTTCCGCTTCACTGGCAGTGTCAGAAATTGTTGACCTGAGTTCCCTACAGCTCAACATAGCACCATGGCTTTACTTCTTATACTTCATTTTTATAATTTTCTGCTGGATGGTTAAGACCAAGATAAAGCAAGACCTATGCAACAAGAGTTGTAGCTTTGGGGTTTGATAAGGTCAGTGAAATCCCCTCAGGATTTAGGAAAGAATTTTGTAAGAGCCCTGAGGGGCATAAAAGAAATCAGCAAGACTCCTCTCAGTGCAGCCTTAAATTTCAAAGGAAAAAGCTTAGATTTGGAAAGAAAGCCCTAGAAAAGCATCTTTCAAAATATCAGCAACCTAGGGAATTTCTTCCTTGGACTTGGTTCATAGCACTCAGCAATATAGACACTTAGCCTCTATGACCAAGAGAGGGAAGCCTATCTACTACTCCAACTGGTGCCATATCTTGGCATCATCTACATACTACGTGCAGAATGCAAGAGTTGTGGAATCAAGAAGGCTTCCACTGAGATTTCAGAAGAAGGTCTGGGAAGCCAGACAACATGCCCCTAAGAAGATACTGTGTGAAGAGTGTACATGTGAAGCCAAAGATGATGGATAGTCCCCAAAAGGTTAGAAAACCCAGAAACATGGATCATCAGAGGAAAACTGCAAGGAGGAAGCAGATGAGGTGAAAGACAGAAGCCATAGTAACTATGACAACTGGAAATGCCGTAGGGGCAGAGCATCCCAAGCCCTTTGGAGTTCATATCTTGCCCACAGATTACCCCAAATGCTGAATACAGAACTGTAAGACTTAATATTTACCTTACTATGTTTTGGTCTTGTTTCAGTCTCATTTCTGTCTGTCTTCCTATTTCTACCTTTTGAAATAGGAATGTGTACTTTGTGCCATTGTATGTTGGAAGTTGTTAACTTCCTTTGAATTTACATAGCACTCACACCTAAGAGGTTGCCTGAAATCTCAGAGGAGACTATGGACTTGGACTTTTCAGCAATTCTGAAGCTCTTAGACCTTTTGTAACCCATAGAGATATGCTAAGTGCATGTTGCATAAAGGCATGCACTTCAGTCTTTTGGGGGCCAAGGTGGAATGTTATGTCTTATATCTAGATGCCTCCCCAATACCTTAAGTACTCATAAGTGGAGCTTTGTGAATGCGGCTGCATCTAGTGTGTGTGAATGTGGATTAAGCCTGTGATACTGGATTAAAGCTATGTGATAACTACATTGGTTTAGTGTAATTCTGGGTATGGATAATAGGAAGGCCCACTTGGGTATGGGTGGTACCACCTAAGAGGTTTGTGGCCTGGATGAGGTAAGTGGAAAAGAGAGGCTTGCTGTGGCTGCCTGTCTGCCTACTCTAGAACAGACTGTTTCTCCTCCACCATGTCACCCTTCCTGGGAATCAGTCAACTATGGACTAAAACCTCCATAAACTGTGAGCTGAGTGAGCTCAAATAAACTTTTCCTCATTTAACTTTGGATCTTGAGTATTTTATCTCAGCAATGAGAAAAGTAGCTAGGAAAGACACTCTGAAGATGTGGCATAGCCCATGGAGTAACCAATGTCTTCTAAAAAGAGTTTAAGCTTGCACAACCTATAATGGATTAGATATTTTTCTGGGTCTCAAAAATCCTCCATGGTATGTCTGATGTTGTGTTTGTTACACCACTGGGTGGTGGATGCAGCTTCTTCAGTGGTCCTAGAGCCACATAAGTCTTCCTGTACTAGAATGCCCAGCTCTGCAGACCTTTTACAGTAGACATTTGCCTGGGAACTCAACACTACAGGAAATCAGTGTCTTCATCTCTAAAATGGGCATGATAATACTTAAACTTGTAACACTGTTGAAATACTGGAGAAGATACAAATAAATCATAGGCCACAATATTGCACTAAATGGTTGCTACAGTTATTGGTTTTTATAGACACCTATCACTAAGTGATAAAAATTATTAAATGTGAGCTACACATACAATGAGTTTTCCCACTTTCTTGGACTACGTCACCTTTCTTATGATTCACTTAAATCTCCTAAACTGCATAATTCAAAGAAAAGAATATAAGGCATGATAACTGTGCTTACAGGATATTCCTGCAACAATATGCACCGTGTGTGTTGTGTTGTGTTACTCTGCAGTGAAATGGGCACAATAGGATGACATTGTCTTAGTGACTTTCTGCCTCATTTTGGAATTCAGCACTTGTAAGGGAATAATAACAGTCGTCAGGACCACTGCATACATATTCTACATAAAAGAATAATCCAATTGGTATTACAAAGTTCCTGCTTTAAAAATCTCTTTCTGCTTCAGCTGATGTATAGTGTAAATCTAAAACTTATTTAAAAACCTGTCTGGGCAAGACAGCTTTTAATTAATCTTCTCTTAGTTTTTATACTATATGTTACCTGGAAGATGCAAGATCAATCACCACCGTATTGTAATGTCGAGTAGTGAGACAGAAAGATAAATGAGCTATCAAGCTTAGCATTTTGATAGCTGAGTTAATTTAACTAGCTCCAGAACATACTCTAGATAGGTGGATAAAGTTGTGAGCAGGGGCAATTGCATGTTGTAACTGAGAATGTGCTATGTTATTAAGAAAACAGGAGTTTGCTACTTACTCTGTGTCCTTCATGGAAATTTAAACTCAAGATCACCAGAGAGGTATAGCTAGGTGCTAAGGTCTCATTGCTTGTTCTGTCAGACCAATTAAGGCAGCTTTATTAATTCAGATTTTTAATTAAGGCCTGGTGACAAGGTCTGGATGATCTCAAGTTTCCCCTTACAGGACACATAAGGAAAAGTGTGGCCAAGCAAATTAAACTCAACTCATGCATAAGAGGAGAACTTGAGTAGACATTGTTTTCGAGGGGACTTCCAAGGATTTTTTTTAAAAAATTGTATTTCAAATTGTGTTTCATAATAATTGAAATTTGGAATTGATTCTTGTCTTTGAAGGGAAGATACCCCCGTCCCTGGATGTATCCATTTACACAAGGATTCATCAGGAAGAATGAGAAGCTGCCAATCTGGCCCCTCAGAACTGCCCAGCTAGGTTGTAATAAAATTTCAAACAAAGGACAAATGCTTCAGAAGTCGTTGGAAAAATATTTACATATGTTAATCACTGCTATTGAGCAATATCAACTTTGGAATGTCATAGCTATTCAAATAAGCAACATTAAATAGAGCGTTTTTGAAAGGTTTCTTTGCCTTCAGAGATAATAAAATCAAATCACCATGAAACAGAAAAACCAACTTCGCCCTTGTTTCCACATTTATCCTTCTCTAAATGATCTATACTAGACTACATTTTTCAATCATTTGTTCATTAGCTCTTTAATAAATATATATTGTCTTAGATAT
This sequence comes from Octodon degus, assembly GCF_000260255.1. Lineage (NCBI taxonomy): Eukaryota > Metazoa > Chordata > Mammalia > Rodentia > Octodontidae > Octodon > Octodon degus. Next base: position 11,796,465 of record NW_004524629.1, read on the forward strand.
TTCTCTTGTTGCTGGAACAAAATGCCCAAAACCCACAAGTTAAAGGAGGAAACGTTTATTTCAGCTGAGGACAGTGTGCAGAGTTGCCACTCTATAGTTGACTGTCTCCAAGGCAGGATGACATGGTAGAGAGGCTGGCAGAAGACAAACAATCCATAGCATGGCAGGTAGGAGGTGGCAAGCAGCAGCAGCTTGCCTTCCATCTTTCGTATTGCATCTGGGCTACAAGCATATTGGTTGGTGTCACCCACACCCAGCGTGGGACTTCCTTTTATCAACACCCAGAACTATGCTAAACCAATCTAGTTATCACATATCCTAAATCCATATTCACACATCCTAGATCCAGCCACCTTCAAAAAGCTCCACCTATGAGTGAATGAGGCTTTGGGGGTACATCTAGATTCAAAACATAATGTTCCACCCTAACCTTCAAAAGACTTACATGCAACCTTTTATGCAAAACGCACTTAGTCCATCTCTAAGAGTTGCCAAATTCCTAACAGCTTCAATATTGCTGAAAAGTCCAAGTCTAAATTTTTTGAAACTTAAGGCAAACTCTTGGCTGTAATTCCCCTATACAAATGAAAAGTTAAACACTTGTAACATGCAATGGCAGAGAATAAACCTTCTCATTTCAAAATGTAGAAATAGGATAGACAGAAATGGGGCAAAAGCAAGACCAAAATCTAATGGACAAACGTTATCTCCCATAGTTCCATATTCAATATCTGGTACAACCTTTGCAGGAAGTGATTCAAAGAGCTTGGGTGGCTCCACCCCAGCGACACTTCCAATGGTTGTAGGCCTCATGGCTTCACCTTGGGTTGGCTTTTGTTCCTCTTCACCATGTTCCTCAGACAATCCGTATTCCTGGCTTCTCCAACCTTCTGCATTGTGCTGCACATTTCCACTGTTCTTTAAGCTTCATATTCACAGCTTCACATGATGCCCTCTCAGAAACACACTTCCTTATCTCCCAGGCCTTTTGAAGTGAGTTTTGCATCCACCCGACTAGGTAAGGAGTACCCAGTTTGGAGTTCAACATTTTGGGTATGTTCCCAGCAGTATCTATGGATGAGATAACATTAGATTCTGTAGACTGAGTAAAGCAAATCCAGTTCCCAGTGTGGGTATGCCTCCTCCAACCTAATATAGGTTCAGATAGCAGAAAAATGCAGAATTATGAGGGAATTCTTTTTCTCTAACTGATTATCTTCAATCAGGGATGCCATTCTTCTCTCTACTTTGGACTCAGATTAGGATTGAAACTCAAATGTAAGCATATGAAAGGTTGTGCTTTATATACATGCACAGCATGCACATATATGTAATCACCTATCAGTTCTGTCTTACTGGACTTGGTGAACTCAGAGAAAAACAGGACAAGAGAAAAATAGAAACCACTGCTTCTAAGACTTAGAATTACAGCCACAGTGTCTCACAATTCACATAACACTTCCTTTTTTGTCCAGAACCTTACCTCACTGACCCAGGCCATTCCCTTTAGAAATAAAGCAATTCTAAGTCTCTCTCACTTTGATATCCTACCTTATGTTATGAGTCCAATCATAAGCAACAAAAAGTGTTACTTCTTTAACCTACTATAATTTAAAGGATATCTGTGTGATAGTCTCTTTTCTTGTAGGATCACTAAACTTCAGCATCTTTCGATTACAACGGGTTTCTTAAAGAGAGGACTTTCTTTGTATGTTTTATGGTAGATGTAATTATTTTCACAATCTATGGCTGTTTAAAGATCAAAGTCACCTTGGAAGCATTGTAACACTTCACTCAAAGGTAAAATAATTCACCTAAAATCACACATTGCAACCATGGTTGGTAGCATAGCCAGAAAACTCAAATCTTGAGATTATATATACCTCCCTTTTTTCACATTAAGGATACTTAGAAAATGCTAAAAAGATGTTATCCATGTGAAGAAATATGTGGTTTATGAAACAAATCTTTCTAACTATACTTTTACAAAGAAAAACATTCATTGTTTTCCAAAGTCCTGCCAGGTAAAGACTTTACTAATTAACACACACACACACACACACACACACACACACACACACACACAATTTATCTTGGCAGAGGCAGAGAGAGAAAATATCAGTGTCTAATTATACATACATGTGCACCTCCAGCTATGATTATAAATTCCATTAATGCTTTAAAACATACACATTCATATAATTTTCTATTTTATTTATACATATAGTCAATAAGTAAACATTGTGCCTCTCAATTACAAAATCTAAAGTTTAAAGAGCCTAAAGAAGATAGATAGATAGATAGATAGATAGATAGATAGATAGATAGATAGATGGATGGATGGATGGATGGATGGATGGATGGACGGACGGACGGACGGACGGACGGACGGACAGACAGACAGACAGACAGACAGACAGACAGACAGACAGATAGAGATATCACCAATGGGGCAAGGAAGATAATGATTAAGAACATGGACTCTAGCTACACCCACATTCAAACAACTTTGCTACTGGTAAGAGAATCCTTTAGGCTCACTTTGTAACCATGATCACTTAATAAAGGTGAGTATTATCGTAAAATGTAAGAACTAAATAGTTTCAGTGTTGGGCAAATTCTGTTAGAATCATCTTTTCAGGTGTAGGGGCAGCAGGTGTGTAGGCAGCTGTTGTAAGAAGTAAAATCATAGTGGCTACATTTAAAGGAAATATTTGGAGCAGATACAGTTTTATGATTTAAAAATAAAAGATAACTTTGCAAGAACTACCTGAAAGAATATATGAGTTTCTAAGGGCCAACAAGTCCTATCTCAAACAAAATAATAAAACAACTGAGAAAATAAAAGCCATGGTCCCCAATTTTCTACAACATTTTTTCAGAAAAAAATATTCCAGTAAGCAGCATATGCTTCCCTATGGCAGCTGCACAGGATGTGGACAGCAAGGTTCTGCTTAGTGGGACGGCCTGGAACCAATGGAGAAGTAGCAAGTGGCTGTTGAAACTGGTCTGACATGTGCCGCATGGATCTGTGAAACAGGCTTTCTGTGCACTCCCAAATGTCTGCATCCAGTGAGACGGTGCACCCACCTACAAGTCATATGAAGTAGATTTTTCCGTTATAGATCAACAGCATGGATAAGAGAGGCCCAGAACTTGGAACAAAGCAGCTCTCCAGTGCTCAGGAAAACTACTCGAGGCAGAATCATCTCCCCAGTTCTGAGGGTAGTGGGTATATGGGCAGGAGTGAAAGAAATAATGTCTGTGAGGGACCCTGGAAAGAGACCCACTATGGGTTTGCTCCCCAGGGACAATGTGATTTATTGGGTTTCCACACCAAAGTCCATCCTACAATGATTTAGGATCTAAACAGATCCCACACTGTGCCACAAGCCCCTCAGTGTCACACCACATTCTAGTTATTCTTGAAAACTGTAAGCAGAGAAGGAAAAAGAACTAGGTCCTTCCAAGACTAGCAGAACTGTCATGGAGTACCACATGCATACATTTTTCACAGCTCTGATCACCACATAACGAACCTCTCACTCCCCCTAAAAATTTGGGACCACACTATCTAAACTATA
>NW_004524629.1:11800148-11811104 GCF_000260255.1 Octodon degus
TACATCTGCTGCAAGCTATCTCTTCCCTCAAGGAAAACAAATACCCAGATAGCATATGTTTCTCAGCCTTAAAAAATGAGTGATACACACCATTTCCAAAGGTGTTCACCATGTCCAACAAAGGGCCTTTTACATTTTTCCTATAGCATATGGTGAAACTGATGCTCACTGAGGGCTAGCAATCTCCTAATTCTGGGTCTTGGATGTGTTATAGACCCTATTTGATTTCTTTAAATCATTTTATTGAGAAATGAATAGAAATGAGACAGTTTCAAAACAAATTACTAGCACAGTGTTAATAATTAATTCATTGCATATTGTTGTCTTAGTGGATATTCATTGTACAGGATGCAGAATGATATCCTGTCCACAGACACTATTAGAACATATCTCTGTATTCACTGAATTAACAGATGTAGCTGTATATATATCCTAACTATTTTGAATATATAGATACAAAATGGTCATTTTTTCTATACCACTTTTTTGTTAGTTTTTTCAGAGATGGGTATTCCATTGTCATTTAAATATTGTAGGTATGTGAATTCAGCAAAATATTCTAATATAGTCCAGTAGTCCATAATAGTAGTAGGTTATCCATAAGACTGGCAATGTCAGAAGTTGTTGACTTGAGTCTTTTACAGCGCAGCATATTAACAGAGCTTTACTTTTTATGCTTCGTTTTTATACATTTCGGCTGGATGGTTAAGACTAAGGTAAAGCAAGACCTGTATAACAAGAAATGTAACTTTTGTATCTGACAAGGTCAGTCAAGTCCTATCAGGATTTAACCTGAAACCCTGTACCTCAGTTTGTAGATCCTTTCTCAGTGTCAGCCATATGGATGAGTCACAGCCGGCTTGACCAATTTGCTGTCTGTGAAAGCCTGAGAGAATGTTTTCTCTCCATGTGACTCTCCTTAGGAACATTCTACATCATCAATCACTTTCCTCTGAGGCCCTATAATCTCCTTGATCAGAAAATTTGGGTCACAAGTGAGTTACATGATGTTACAATATAGGTTCTCCTATGTCCTGAGTCTTCACTTACCTTGACAGGATAGGGCCAAAATGTTGGCTGTCCTTGCAGCCCTTGTTTGAGTTTCAGTGACTATGTCACTAAATCAAAAGGATTAATGTTAAAATATATAATAGGGGCTGGCAAAATAGCTCAGTGGACTAAAGTGCTTGCCTAGGCAAGCTCAGGGCCCATGGTTCAATCCCCGGCACCACATACCATGCAAGCCCTTGCCCCTTAGCAGACTGAACCAGTCACAGAATCTGGGCATAGCGGCAAATGCCTGTAATCCCAGCACTGGGGAGGCTGAAAGCAGGAGGATCAGTACTAGTCCAAGCTGTATAGTGAGACTGCAATGACTAAATACATTAAGAAAAAAAGTTAAATAGACAATAAGTATGACATAGGCAAAATAGAACCAAGTATCTATAGTATGTTCGATCAATTGTAGCCATTATTGAACTGAGCAGATAAGTCAGAAGACTAAAGCACCTTAGGCAGATGCAGGGGCCAGGAGTGCGATACCCAGGTCTGCTGTTATGGCCCCACCCGCAAGGCACGCTGAGATGGCCATTGAGACTGAGCATGGTGGCACATACCTGTAATCCCAGCATTTGGGAGGCTGAAAACAGGAGAATCACTATGAGTCCAATATACAAGCTAGGTAGTGAGACCCTGTAGACCTTGTACTAAATAATGAAAAAGTAGCCATTATTACATATTTATTTCTTAAAAAACTTTTTTACTTTTTATGAACAACAAGTCTATCTTACATATTATATGTTATTGCTAAGGATGATGTAAATCATGTATTTTAATTATAAATACACGTTTAAACTGAATCCATGAAAAAGATGGGGTTAAGAGAGGACAAAAGGAGTCTTTTTCCTCCTTTGACCCTGCTTGATGGTACAAACTGCTAAAACTCTTTTGTTCTTTAATTTATTGCATAGTTGGCTAATTTAATTACAAGTGACTTCCTGATTATGAGAATTTGTGCTTCCATCCATCTTTGTTAATGATTATTGGTTTCAAGTATATCTGAGGTAAAGTTTACCTTATGCTCTGGTCTGATTCATTTGTGTCTCCCTAAAATTCACATACTGAGCTAATGGTATTGGAAGGTAGGACCTTCGGGAAGTAAGTAGCCCTGAGGGCCCTACTTTCGTGAATGGGATCAGTTCCCTTACAAAAGAGGCACCAGAGAACCACCTTGCCTTCTGCCTGGTAAGGACACATCCAAAGCACTGCCTATCTACTCCCCCTCACCAGACACCAATTCTGCCAGCACCCTGATTTTAGACTTCTCACCCTCCATAACTGAAAGCAATAAATTTATGTTATTTATAAATTATATAATATAAGGTAGCTTCTTACAGCAGCCAGAACAAACAAAAATATTGTTATGGTTTGTGTCTAGTTGTCCCTCAAAGCCTCATGTAGTCATTGGGGCAGGCTGCTAGAGTTCATGATTAATTCATGATCCAATGCTGGGATTATGGGTGTGAGTGCTACACCCGCCCTCCGGTGGATAGCCTGAATACAATATATGGGAGGGAGGGAGGCTTGCTTTCTGCTGCTGCTGCTGCTGCTGCTGCTGCTGCTGCTGCTGCTGCTGCTGCTGCTGCTGCTGCTGCTGCTGCTCCTCTTCCTCCTCCTCCTCCGCCTCCTCCTCCTCTGCCTCCTCCTCTTCCTCCTCCTCCACCTCCTCCTCCTCCTCCTCTTCCTCCTCCCCCCTTTTTGTTCTTGTTTTGCTGTTTTCTGCCACCATGAATTGCTACCTTCTGCTAAGTGCCACCTTGCCTTGGAGCCGGATGATTATGAACTGAAATCTCCACAGTGAGCTAAATAACACTTTCCCTCCTTAAGTTTTGGGTGTCAGGTATTTTGTCCCAACAACAAGAGAAAATAACCAAGAGATATTTTACAAGTCTTTCAATATCATCCCAAATACGAATCTGTGCTCTGTGCATCTCATTCTCTGGGGCATGCCTTCTGTTTCTTTGGAAAGAGGACCATCAGCTAAGGATGACTGAATCTTCAGCTTCTGACTTTCTGTGCCTTGTAATCCTAACAGTTTAAGCCCAGACTTCAGCACTCAATAAAGCAAGTGGAGTGATCTGTATACTGCAGAACCTGGACATGACCTCCATCTCTATACCTCATTGATTTAATGGTATTCAACAGATGTAGATGCTCATAACTCGTGCTGGCCTGCCTGCTCCTATGCTGTGGATACCTCATGTGTTTGTCCCTCTCTCTGTGTATTCAGGACCAATCCCTCCCACCTGGTGATTGCACTCATCAGTAACTATGCAAGGCTAAGCCTCCCTCCCATGCAGGTACCCCCAAGGGAGAAAATGTTCAAAATCACTTTACTCAGACTTTTGAGGAAAATGTCATTCAAATGCCTAATCAAAAGCACAATATGCACCACGCCAAATTATAACTTTCATGCTGTTGTAGAAAAAAAGTTAGATTAGTTTGACAAGATTAGTTCTTTTAAGAGTCATTTTGATTTTCCCCTACTACCCGGTAATCCCTCTCAGACTCTGAAAATTAATCCTCCTATTATTCTCATATTTCTAGATATAACCGTTATGCTGCCTGCTTTATGCATCTGGTATCATGGGCCCCTCAGCAAGCATCTCAGAGCTTTCAGAGGGTTTTGTTTCAGTTAATTCCTTAAGCATCCCAGGATTCAAGTCATTGTATCTTGTAATTTATTTTATTAATCCTAAGTGTATCTTAAAAGAAAGGAAGAGAAATTAGTGAAAATAAATCAGCATTTTTTATTACAAAAGATGCCTCCAAGGGCACTCCCATTTCTTAAAAGTGATCTTGCACTGCATGGTAACATTAGAGCAGAAAAGCAACATAATGACCTAGATTCCTTCGTAAATGTACAGTGCCAAAGATGGGGCCACATTCACTAGGGACTGCAGAGGTTTGATCCAGAGATGCTCCAACTAAAATTCACGTTGACCCAAAGAGCAAGATCTGAAGATCATCCAGGAATCCAAATTGTAGCTTAGTTCCACACATCCCTTTCCAGGTTTGGCCTACTCTCCCTAATCTAAGTCAATATACTCTTTCACCTACACCATTACAGTAATTTTCAATTAGGCTCACTGCACCAACCCTAGCTCTTCCTATAAAATGCATCACCATCTGATCAGATCATGATTTTTCCTTGCTTATAATCTTTTGGGAGCTTCACATTGTAGCTAGGAAGATGATACATGATTTTAGTGTGTAAGGCTACATCTGAAGATCTGATCCCTGCCTACATTTAACCCCCACTGGTACCTCTGGTCAGTTGTTTTATAATGTAGCACACAACACTATTGTGCTGTGTAGTATCATGATGTAAAAATAGCAGAGCTGATGGGAAGAATATGGCTAATAGAAAAATGCTCAAAAGGGGTGGGGGGTGCCCCTTAGCTCGGTTCTTTAAGTGGCTGCTTAAAAAAAGCAGTCAGGCTCAGGTTGCTGTGGTTCAATTCCCACAACTCAAGCCAGCCAAACCTGCCCTGAAGGCATTTTGAGCCAAAAAAATGCTCACAATCTTCACGAGCAGCCTACTTTAAGAAGATAGGAGCCCCATGTAAATATTTGCAGTTTCACAGTCTTTAAATGGCTAAGAAATATGAAGATACAATAAACATGATACTTAAGCTAGGAAAATCTTGAAGTTTGGTTTTGAAGAGACCAAAATCTTCAAGACTTGTAGTTTGTGGATTATCCAGAGAGGAAAATAAGGTTACCTGAAATCAGAAGGAAATTGTGACAGTGGATGGCTGGATGGGTGTGACCCTCAGAGTCCATGAAGTAGGCAGGAGCTATCCAAGGTACAGAATGCATGCTTGCATTTGTTATGCTCCTACTTGTTTAGCTCAGTTGGGTACAGCATTCTGCACTTACCTGTTGTCCCTTTCAAACAAAAATCACACACAAGAAAAATTCAAAACTCTATGTTATACTCAAGGTATCCTTATCAAACCAATTAGAGTAAGTTTTCAGTTTAAAAGCAAACATCACAGCAGGGCCAAAGGACCCTCACAGCACACTGTCCACACTGTCCTGTGTTTAGCCCCTTCACCATGTTAAGCTGATTCCCGAGTCCAGGCTTGTGCACTTGCTGCTCCCTCTACCTGGATTACTCTTCAGAAGTTCTGATGGAGTTGGTTTGTCCCCATCCTTCCAGCTTTCCTCAGTGTCAACCAATTAGAATCTCCAATGCTAGGAACTTCCCCCTAAACAGAACCTCTACAGCCAATTCTCACTCAGGATGCTTTTGTTTTTCATTTTGTTGGGGCTTCTGTTAAAAGAGGTAATATATTTTTATTTGGTTTTATCAATCACATACTAGAAAGTATATTCTGTGAGATTAGGAGCCACACCTCTCTTTCCTCCTTAATGTCCAGATGCTTTCAGGTACCATGCTCAGTTCAAGCACAAAACGTGCACATTAAAAATGAATCGCCTCAGTGAATAACACAATAAACAAATCATTATATCGAGGCAAATACCAAACTATCCAACAAGCTCAAATGGAATAGCGTTATTGATGCTGTTATTATGCACAGTTAAACCCCTTAAAATTTAGCCCTTGGTCAGATTTAATGCTCTCCTTAAAAAGGGCTTGAAGGGAAACAGCATAAAATTAAATTTAAAAAGAGAACATAAGAGAGAAACTTCAGATCATTAGAATCATACAACAAAATAACAACAGAAGAAAAAATTATGCTGTCAAAATGACAAACAGTTGATTGCTTCAGTTCCTTGTGAAATTAGACTCTAATCCCAAATATGGTAACAGAAAAGGATGGTATTTGGCAACTGATTAAGAATTTTGTGGGTGATTTTTTAAAAATCTAGGCCTATATTTGAGAGCTTGTTTGGAAGTTCTAGCAGGGGAGCATAGCTACTCCTATTCCTTTGACCAAGGAAACAGCCCTCTTCTATCCAGGGTGGTCATCTTCTTGGGTCAAGTACACAGCTTCAGGACAGACACATAAGGAGCCACAAGGGAGGAAGAAAACACCTGCCTAGCCAACCAGATCAACCAAATCAACTGTGGTGATCAAGTGGGTGACATGTCACAGCCACATCCCCCTCACATCCTTGGCCTACATTTGAAACCTAAGTTTCAAGATGAATTGGGAGAAATTTTGAGGAATTTATAAAGGGTCATAGTGACAAGATTATACAGTCACTGAAGACTACATAGCAGCTACAGAGAGCCTTCATTTTCCCCTTCTTGAGCACAGAAAAGAAAATGTGACTAGAATATTCCAATGCTCCTGGATATCATTCCTTTTCTTTTTATATCAGTAGAAGTTTCAACTTTAGTTTGGCAGATGGCTGGAATAAGAGTTTCATTCCACAGCTACCTTTGTAACTGCATTAGCTCATGTGACCAGGGGCTGAATTCTGGCTAAAGAGAGATGAATGCCTAATTCCAGCCTATAGTCTGGTACTCTCTGTAAACCTTCTTTAAGAGAAAAGCCTTTGCAACTTACTCATTGCCCTCAATCTTTCATTCTTTCATCTTGGAATGTAGATGTAACAGTTGGAGTTCTTGTCCCATCATGGAAATACAGGTAATAGTCAGTGAAGTACTAAGACAGAAACAGCACCAGGTTTTTACAGGTTGGTGGAATAGGGTTACTATAGTAGTCATAAATTTCTTGTTTGAAACACTCTTTTTAATATCACTATTTTCTTTTATTTTGAAGAATAAAAACAAAAGCAAGAAAAACAAAAACAAACACAGAAACAGTAACATACAACAATACCTATGTTACAGATTTTCAAAACAAGAATAGCTGATTAACAATGATTGATATATTATCTATTTTATCATCAAATCTATTGCTCATGTTAACATATAAGAGTTTTGCAAGGTTGGATGTATGATTGGATATTACTGCATGTTTTCAAGAAATCTTAAATTTTTGTCCTTGTCTCTCCTTTTCTTTTTTTTTCTACAATTTTATTGAGAGACAAATAGCAATGAGAGAGTTTCAAATCAAATTGGTATGGCAGTCTCAATAATTAACACATTGCGTACTCTCTTCCTAGTGGTTATTTGCTGTACAAGATGCAGACACGATATCCTATTTACAAACACTATTAGAACAAATCCCTCTATTCATTAAGAGAATGTAACTATATATCTATCCTATCCACTTTGAGTACACAGATACAAAATGGACATTCATCTGTACACCCTTTTTTGTTAAGTTCCATCATTTAAATATTATAGGTGAGCAAACTCAACAAAATATACTAAAAGAGTTCAGAGGTCCATAATAGTATTGGGTCTTCCGCTTCACCGGCAACGTCAGAAATTGTTGACTTGAGTCCCCCACAGCTCAACATAACAGCATGGCTTTACTTCTTATACTAGTTTTTATACTTTTCTGCTGGACGGTTAAGGCCAAGATAAAGCAAGACCTATGCAACAAGAGTTGTAGCTTTTAGATCTGATAAGGTCAGTCAAATCCCCTCAGGATTTATCCTGAGATCCTGTACCTCAGATTGTACATCCTTTGTCAGTGTCAGCCATGTGGATGAGTCACGGCCATTGCTTGGCCAATGTTCTCTCTGTGAAAGCCTGAGAAAATGTTTTCTCTCCATGTGACTCTCCTTAGGCACACTCTACATCATCGATCACTTTCCTCTTTGGCCCCATAATCTCCTTGATTAGAAAATTTGGGACACTACTGAGTTACGTGATGTTACAGTAAAAGTTCTCATATGTCCTGAGTCTTAATTGACCTTAGAAGGCTAGGGCCAAAATGTTGGCTTTCTTTGCAGCCCTCCTTTTTCTCTAATTTTGGTCTGCAAACTTAGGTTGTTAACCCTCCAGAAGAGAAGCTTATTGTTATTACCATTCAACCTAGGCTGTTAAGTTTAACCTCACTGTTTGTCTGAATATCAAACATCTCAGGCACTACATGGAACAGGTATTTTTCATCAAGTATTGATATGTTGAACTTTAAGTCCCTACAGAATATGATGAAAAAAAAATATAAAAAATTAAAATAGCAACAGTTTAAGAGGAGCGAAAGACAAGTAAATCTGGTATAAGTGAACATTACTTTGGATTTTAATTTTAAGCATTTAATTTAGGAGATAAATGTGATTCTACACACACACACACACACACACACACACACACACACACACAAAGACCTGGAACTATTGCTTAGTTAAGGACAACATTAGATAGTTGTTTTTGGTAAAGAAAGTCTGCCCAGGCAGAGGGGTGTGAAAATGAGAAAGGAAGTTGAGACCTTCTTTTAACCAACTACTAGAAACCTGGGGACTTAAAAGAAAGAGTCTCAGGAAGAAAGATGAAAAGCAGGGTTCTATAAATAATATCCCCTGTGATCAACTTTGTCATGAGGAGAATGACTCTAAAGTTATCCTCCACCTCAACTATAATGATCCCCTGATGTCCTTAGACCTTCAGTAAAAGATGTCTCTATCTGCTAGCCTTGTTTTAGTGAAGTTTGGGAAGGTGAAAGGACAGGAAAGATGAGACTGGTAGGCAAAGGTGGTAGCTTCAGGAGGTGAAGGCTAAGGTAAAGTTTGCAGCAGGCAAAGATTTGAAGCATCCTTCAGTATGACATAATCTGGCAGATAATGAGGGTCTCCAGCTAATACCTACACATACATGTACACACTCTGTATTACAAGGAAGCAAATGGCAGAGCCTGGAAGACTAAGGAAACCTAAGGGAAGACTGCTGAACTGCATAATAATGCCAAGAGGCCTCTTTATATCATGGAGACTCTAAACTTTCAAAATGAGGCTCCAGCATCATCTTTTCTGTAACACATCTGGATAAGATTAACAGGCTTTCTTCTATAGTATCACAATATCTGGGACATTTGTCTTCTATTGTACTCCTCCCACTGAGTGCTGTATGCTGACATGATAGCTTATATCTGTCTTATCTTCAGTGTTCAACATATAGTTAATATAAAAAAGCCTTTGAATCATGAGTTTTATAATAGTGCCACTGACATGGTAGAAATCTTAAGGGTAATCTTAGCAAATTTTAAGTCTGCAGATAAAGAAATTAAGAACTGGGAAGACTAACTGGAAGTCCTAAAATCATGAACCTAGGAAGAATCAGAACGAGGACTGGAACCTAGGTTTCTAGATCCTAAATCACATGCTGTCATCACCATAATGTGTTTTCTGACATTAGGACAAAACACTTAAGAAAGACCTGAGGAAATATTCAGGTGTTTCAGCTCTCTTTCCAAAATCAGGTACTATTTTGCTGTATGTCAGACAAAGCCACTTCTGCCTGCTCCAGTTAGGGGAAGAAAAAGCATGACACTCATACTTCCTGTTTTCAAGGTTCCTTGTAAGTACTAAATATGAATAATGAAGAGATAGACTTAGAAATGCACAGGTAAGTGCATAGATTCATCAGCCCTCCTGGGGCTCATAAATTGCAGAGAAAAGCACATTTTTCAAAGGAAAAGCTGTTATAGAGGCCCACACAAAAAAAGGTGGTTGGAAGTGGAGAAGAAGAAAAAAACAATTTGAATTAAAAAGAAAAATCAGGCAGCACGGGGCACATTTGTATTATTTCCAGTCTCATATACAGAAGCAAGCTAGAGCCATTCTCCAAGCACCTTGCAGTTCACCACAATACACTATTTTATCTCTCTTAGTTCGTTCTTCTTCCCAAATCCACTGTCATTATTGGATCCTCAGTTCCATCGGTTGCTACTTCTCTGCTTCACTGTCTCCTTCTTTTCACAGAAAAACACCTCACACCTGGGAAACAGATGCCTCTAATTAGCATTAAAACCTGAATCTTATGCCTTCTTTTCATGCTTTGTAAGGTGCATTTTTAGGGAATAACAATATTCTCAATCCACACCATTCAACACTTAATCAAAAGTCAGTCTAGTAAAGGTTGTCTCTCAAGCACTCATCCTAGCCTTCCCACACGTGATTGTAAAATGAAGAGTAGATTTCGAAACTCTGAAGACTCTCTTTCAAAACGCTCTTCTCCAAGCTGATGCTTTACAGAAATGGGCACATCCATTTTACAAAATCTTAATAAAGCTTTATACTTTGAAGGAAAACCAAAGTTGAAGGTAGAAAAATCTGAGAAGTGGCAGCTGCTCTGCTACTTGCTAAAAGACTATGACTCCTTTGAATGACTTCAGAAGTGTTTCTATTTGACCTGTTCAATATTATAAGTACAACCTGTCAGACAGTAAACATGAGAAGGCGACATAGAGCACTGAGAGGCTAGCACTGTGAGAGAGCTTATCGAGAAACTCATTTTCTCATTTTCACCCTGCTCTGCTTGCACAGACTTTCTTTACCAAAAGCAACTATTTAGAACTCATAAGTGTTGTCCTTAACTAAGCAGTGGTTCCAGGGGTGTGTGTGTGTGTGTGTGTGTGTGTGTGTGTGTGTGTGTGTGCTGGTGCATGTGTTGAATCACATTTCTCTCCCCCAATTTATTGGTTAAAATTAAAATCTAAAGTAATGTTCACTTATACCAGATTCACTTATTTTTCTCTCCATGTCCAGTCACAACGTGGCTGCTACACTTCTGACCACTGCAATTGTAACCTACAAATCTTTCTTCTAATCCAGTAAATAAGGCTGATTATCTACCTCAACCTTATGGTTTTATGCAGTAAAATACAGAAAATAAACAAGATATACCAGCACACAGGTAAAGACAAAAATATTCCTGGAGAAATAAGTATTCAATTGAGACCAACCAATTTATAGTATCTTTGGGAACAAGAGAACAAAACAAAAATTAATGCAGAAAATTCTGTAATAATAAAACCAGAGGGGCCAGGGAGATGGCTCAGTAGAATAAGTGCTTCCCTGGCAAGCACAAGGGCCTGAGTTCAATCCTTGGTTCCACATAAAAAAAAA
>NW_004524629.1:11811204-11835295 GCF_000260255.1 Octodon degus
ATGATCGCACATTTTTGTTGGGACTGCCATGTTCAGCTAATACCACTCGTGGGTACTAGGGCTACCCCTCTTCCACAGTGTATCACTTCCTGATTCCCACTGCCACAGTACAATAGCAAGGAACAAAATGATAGATAGGGAGTCCCCACAACTGCACATGCTCTTCCCCCACTAAATAAATCCATTCCCACAAAGTGCAAATCAGGAGCTATTGTGACCCAGAGCCAGGAATAGCAGTATATTCTGAAAGACAGCACACTGTGTTCTATTCTGGGAAATATTTCTACATTGTCTGTGGCTGCAGTTCCCCCCAGTTCTTAAAACCTTATGCTGAGTGGGTGTGCTGACACATGCCTGTAATCCCAGCACTTGGGAGAATCATCATGAATTTGAGACCATCCTTGGACTGCATAGTAAGTTCAACAGCAGTCTGAACTACATAGTAAGATCCTGTCTCAGAAAGGAAAAAAAAAAAAAAAAAAAAAAAAAACAGAATTAAACTGGGGCTATAAGAACAGTTGGGTGGCTGACACTGACAAAGGATGTACAATTTGAGGTACAGGATCTCAGGATAAATTCTGAGGGGATTTGACTGACCTTATCAGATCCAAAAGCTACACCTCTTGTTGCATAGGTCCTGCTTTACCTTGGTCTTAACCATCCAGCAGAAAATTATAGAAATAAAATATGAGAAGTAAAGCCATGCTGTTATGTTGAGCTGTAGGGGACCCAGGTCAACAATTTCGGCACTGCCAGTGAAGCGGAAGACCCAATACTATTATGGACTACTGGACTCTTTTAGAATATTTTGCTGAGTTAACACACCAATAATATTCAAATAACAGAACTAAACAAAAAAAAAAAAAAAACGGGATACAGATGAATGTTCATTTTGTATCTGTGTATTCAAAGTGGTTAGAATAGATATATAGTTACATTCTCTTAATGAATAGACATATTTGTTCTAATAGTGTTTGTAAATAGGATATCATGTCTGCATCTCATACAGCAATTAACCACTAGGAAGAATGTATGCAATGTGTTAATTATTGAAACTGCCCTACCAATTTGGTTTGAAAAAAAAAAAGAACAGTTGGAAAGGACTATGTTTAATATTAACTGGGAGTTATAACCATGAAAATGTTATGTTAGTGTCACATAAAATTAATACCAAGGCTCATGAGAGACCACACAAGTAGTTAGATCCCTATGAAGCAAAAAGGACAGAAGGTATAAAAGAAAGTATCAATAAATCAAGAGCTAGATACAAATATATTCCATGGCAGAAATAATTTTCTTAAGCATAAGGATTAAGAGGTTTCTGCTTGCTATGTGATGTAGTACATGCTTTTGCACTTTGTTTTATGTCTGTATTAGCCAAGGTAGGCCTTTATGCTGTGATAATGAATTATTTCAAAGTCCCACAAGACTTTTTTTCTTGTTCATGTTGTTTGGCTATCACAGACTGACCATATTCTTTCCTCCAATATGGGATTATCAGAATAATTCTCATCTGCAACATTGGTGAGATTTATGGCAGAGGTTAAAGACAAACAAACAAATGTGTAAACCACCTGCCAGCTGCTGCCTGCAAGTGATATGTGTGACTCACTGAGAAAGCCCCAGCAAGGCACATGGCCACACCTGTGTTCAGCAGGGTGGGAGTGCTCAGTTCTGAGGCCAAGTCAGATGATTGACTACAATATGCTCAACATCACGATACCACCATGAATCATTTAAGTTTGACTCTGTAATTCCAAAGTAATGCGGAAATAAATTTAAAAATCCTCCAAACAAGGAAAATGATAAAAGGAAAGGGGAAGGATGACTGGAAAAGATATAAGGAAGGGTGATGATGCCATTGCTATTACTCCACAGTGTTAAATACACACACACACACACACACACACACACACACACACACATATGCATCTTCACCAAAAAAAATTTGCTTGTGCAGAGAAATTCAATCTAGCAAGAAAAAATATATTCTCATAGAAGGGAAAAGATACGAGTTGGTAATTTTTAAAAAAGAAGAAAAATAGCAGGATTACATTCTCTGAAATGGTTAAAGAAATAAAATTAAAACAATAATGAGAGCAGCTTTTACAAATCATTGTCGTTTGGATGCAAAAGAGAGAGCAGCCCAGGTTTCTGCGGAGTATGCAGGCAAATGAGTGTGGCTCCGTGCTATGGGAGGGGGGTCAAGAGTGGACCTCTCCACGCAATGGCCGTGACTCATCCACATGGCTGACACTGATAAAGGATCTATAGTCTGAGGTACAGGATCTCAGGATAAATCCTGAGGGGATTTCACTGACCTTATCAGACCCAAAAGCTACAACTCTTGTTGCATAGGTCCTGCTTTACCTTGGTCTTAACCATCCAGCAGAAAAATATAAAAATGAAGTATAAGAAGTAAAGCCATGCTGTTATGTTGAGCTGTAGGGGACTCAGGTCAACAATTTCTGACATTGCCAATCAAGCGGAAGACCCAATACTATTATGGGCTACTGGACTCTTAGAATATTTTGCTGAGTTAACACATCTATAATATTCAAATGACAGAACTAAACAAAAAAGGGGATACAGATGAATCTCCATTTTGTATCTGTGTATTCAAAATGGTTAGGATAGATAGTTACATTCTCTTAATGAATAGAGGGATTTGTTCTAATGGTGTTTGTAAATAGGATATCAACTCCGCATCTTGTACAGCAAATAACCACTAGGAAGAATGTATGCAATGTGTTAATTATTGAAACTTTCCTAGCAATTTGGTTTGAAACTGTTTCATTGCTATTTGTTTCTCAATAAAATTATGGAAAAAAATAAAAAATAAAAATCCTCCAAACAATATAATTGGCAATCAGTGCTTGGTAAGTTATGATCAATACTTTCCACTATATAAGAATGTCTTAAATGCTAACTCTATCTAGGTATACTTTTACTGTTTAATGCTAAAGTTCTTAATGGGAAAGAACAAAATTAAGATTTAATTTTATTTTCCTGTATGTGTATCCCAAAAGCTAGCATTATTTAAGTAAATGCTTCAATGAGTTTCTGCATGTATTAATTTTACATACTTATCACTTCTCACCAAGAAGCTAGATTTCAAGGCCTTTAATAAAGTCAAAGGTATCTTTAACCCTCACACTTAATTTTAGACTAAAGAGCATAGATTTCTTCTCTAAATCATCAGTCAGTAATTTATTCATCGTTTTTCCATGGTGCAAGCTTTAATTGTCTTGCTAAAGATAGTGAAATGCATGCCACTTAAGCAGTTATAAATCTAACCATACTCACATGTGCCCCATCCTGCCATTGCCAAAGCAAGTGTGCAGTGGACCTGTGTACCTACCACTGAGCCACCCTCAGACAACAACTTCCAGTAAAAACTTTAAGTTAAAATTCTTACAACTCAACATTTATCATGTCATTTTGGCATGACACCTCCTGTAGCTAGGAGAAAGAAAGAAAACTTTTCTTCATATCCCTTTCATCCTGGTAATTCTACTTTTCTTCACCTTGTCTACCATGCAGCAGAGGCCCTTCTTCTCTGTCACTGAACTTATTACAAGGATTTCTAGAAATTTTAGCAAGCTGAGACCTGCTCCCCATTCTCAAAACCCCAGAAAATAGTCTTGAACACAATAGAAGTTTGATGAATTCTAAGCTGTGATAACAGATTATATTTCCCTTTGGTAGGTGTTGATTAAGAAAGGATTGGCTAGAGAATTGCCCGATGGTCCAGCTGACTGAAGAAAGAGATAAGCTACTGTGTATGACCTACAGATCCTCACAAAGCCAATGTCAAATATGGGTCTTCAAGAAAAAGCGGGCCCTGAAGGGCTGTTCACTGTATCTTCCTCCTCTTTATCAGCCCCCTTCTCTTTTCCTTTGCTCAGCACCAGTTCCACTTTTTCTTGGGTTTCTGCTGCATCATTACTTTGACCCTGACCCTCATCTTGGGGCAAATTTGCTTAGTCACCTGTTCCTTTGTTTTAGACTTTGTCTTTATCACTCCTAGAAGTCCCTATCAGAAAAGTCACCATCATGAGTGAGAGTAAACATGGAAGCCTATGACAATAGGGGGTTTAAAAAACTACTTGCTGTGCAGCGGCCAGCATTTGATCCCTGGCATACCATGCCAGCCCTGCCCCCAGGGCACGCTGAGGCTGGATTGAGACAGAGCATGGTGGCTTGCACCCATAATCACAGCACTTGGGAGGCTCTAAAGAGGAGAATCACTATGAGTCTGATCTACAATCTAGATAGTGAGACCCTGTAGACTGTACTACATATAAATAAATAAATAATAAAAACTACTTGCTGAGTGCTGAAAATGACTTAAGAAGTAAGTTTAAGAAAGTTTGGAGTCCAGTAGTTTGGGACCTATGTAAAGGGGGCATAGTTACCCAAATTTGAGTTACCCTTCTGCATCTAAGATTTTTCCTGGAAAGATCTAAGAATGACCATTCGAGTTGGATCCCTCTAACTTATAAAAGATTGACTCACATCACAACTTCTTAAAACCTTGTTTCTCCCTTATATCTACTCCTTGGCAATATTAGTCATTCCTTGGTCCATTATTTTGAAAAATTTAATTTATGAATTTACTTTACACATTAGCATTTTCCACATTATGTTATTTAGTTCTACATCCTGCAAGAGAATAATCTCTCAGGGGCAGCATGAAATCCTGTGCATTTTTATATCTATATCAAACAGAACTTGGGGTACACAGTAGGTGCTCAAGAGACATTGGAGGCTGAATAGAAATTTGATTGAAGGTTGGCATTATGGGTTAGCAAAAGCTACCTACAGAAAGATAATGTTGGCTATAGAAGAAAGGGTTATCAGAGAAACACAAAGTCAAATACAAAATCTGTACTTACTCGTGATGGAAACTTAGGCAAGATTACTTAATCTCTCAAGAACTTTTTGCCCCTCTAGAGTGGAACCAATCATGTCAATCTCACTAGATTGTAGTGTGGGTTAACCAAGGAGGATGAGTAGGGCATGATACCTGATGAGTTTCCATGGGCATCTACTTGCTTCCAGATGCCTCTTGTTGGGGCACCTTGCCCAGCTTCTATGTGCTCCAGACCAACAGCGGACACCCATAGTCTCACTCAGAGAAAGGACCAAGTACTGGAGTGCTCCAGTTTAAGCAGAAAGGGTCTCAAGATTTAAATCTTCATGAAGGTGGGTGACCAAACAGTATGAGATAATTGCCCAGCTTGTGTGACTGTAAGAACAATTCCAGAGGTGGCCTGTGCACCCACACTCCCTACTCTAGTCCCCTATTTTCTTCTCATTGTCTCCTGAAATTGTTGACTTAGTAAAATATTTGACTTGGCTTTTTATCTCAGGTTCTGTTTCTGGGGACCTGACCTACAACATGTGCACCCAAGACAATGACTAAGCCTATCATTAGAGTCCAGAGTGGCTTAATGGGAGATATAAAAAAAATAGCCAACCTAAAAGAACTCCCTGTGATTATTCTTTACTTTTACTGTCTTGCCCTCACTACACTTTACTTCTTCATTGTATTGCTCTTAGGGGAAAGGAAAACCAGAAGGATAAGAGTTTCTTTTTTCTTTTTCTTTTTCTTCTTCTTCTTTTTTTTTTTTTTTTGATAAAACATATGTGTGTTCATGTTCTTAACTGGGTAGCTGCCTCTTTATAGCTGGTTTTCTCAACACTTAGCATCTTGAGAGTGATTAACAAATCTAAAAATTCTGCTCAGCAGTGTCTCACAGGGATGAGGAGGATGTCTTCCATGAAAATCTTGTCCAGGGGACCCAAGACAACAGATGGGTCTATTCTAAGACTGGCAGATTCAGGCTCATCTCAAGGATATTTTATCCAGAGAAATGGGTGATTCTGAGGGGAAACTTTATTTTTTAATGTGCCATTTTGCTGAGACCATTTTTCAGCTTCGTGTCACAGAATTTCAAAGAAAAAACACTGAGCTCTTCTAAGATTTTTTTCTTTCACCAAATCAGACCCACACATTGTTATATCTCTTAATTATAACACAATTATTTCTCAACTTTAAAAACAAGCTGTGCTGTGGATGAGCTGGGTGACTTTGGATATATTAATCTTCCTAAGCCTCAGTTTCCTTATCAGCACATTTGGAGAGGAGACATTTTTTTCATCTCACAAGATGGTTGTGAGGATTCAGTAAACTAACATACAAAAATCATGTAGCACACAGTCCAGCATTTAAAAAATGCAATCTCAGAGTTACATACTCCAGCTTGATACTGTTATTTTCTTATTGTTTCAACAATTTATTTTTACTTACAAATGACCAAAGGAAATATACTTAATTTGACAAACTTGAGATACAAATTCTGTAGAAAGAAGGCTTAAAGAATAAAATAGTCATTATTGAGGCTGACAGTTTATCTAAGAGGAGACAGACTCTCTTTTCTCTGTTAAACTAGAAAAGAGAGCCAGTAATATTAAAGTTAACATTCTTGGAGAGCCTGGTATCTCTTCTGAGCCCATTTGATCCATTGATTGCAATTGCAATGAACTTAAGCCAAGGGAGGATTTACCATAGGCTGCAGTTATGGTAAATGGTTGATGCTAAGAAATGATGAAAGTGAAGGCCTCACAAGCAGCCTTGGAAGCACATTTCTCACTGAACTTTCTTATCCCCCTGTCTCTGGTTCCTCTTTCCCAGCAGACCATAGAAATTAGAATTTCTCTTCCCTGGGGCAGGTCATGGAAAATAGAATTCATTTTCCCCAAAGCAAACCATAAAGCTCAAAATATTACTCTAATCTTCTCCTGGCCATAGAGAAATTCTCTGATCTGTCTTATCTGATTGTCTAATGGGCATCTTTAGATCCCTGTTTCAGAAGATGGTCTTTCTCTACACCCAGGAGGAAGGAATGTACACAGAGGGACAAAGAAGAGCTCAGACAATGCTTGCTGTATTTCCTTACATAGTCTATTTCCATTGGCTTGTGTTGTTTTCGTCCAGTCATATTTCTACATGGAGGTCACGCTACATCAAAACTAAGCATAAAACAACCCCGAGTGCTTCGGTCTGCAATCTGAAAGACCCTGTGCCACATAAAACCATGCTCCAGAGCATTTGTGGTGTTTTGCTATTGTTAACATATCTTTGTTACAGGGGTGCTGGCCATGCCCCTTACATTATGATGAAATATATCATCCTTTTTTCTACATCTGCAAAGCCCTCAGGTAGAAATGCAGACAGGAAGCAATGCCATAGTGCAGCGTTTCTTCCATCCCAGCACATCTGCTGCTCTTTTCTGCCTACCTACAAAGAGGTTTCCTCTCCTTGGGTTTCCATGACAGAACATGTACACTAAGGCTTCACCAATTTTATACCTTATAAGACAGAGATGCAAAATACTAACTGGTACAATGCTTTGTGATTGTCAAAAATCACAATTCCTCTGGATGGAATACACTTGGTGAAAATACAATGTGGATGAATGACATGTGCTCAGCAGCAGGAACCCACTCTAAAAACATCAAACTTCCCACAGTAACTATGAAGATGACGAGAGGAGACAGAAGAAAAGACAAGGCCTGAGTTGAAGGCAGTGGAAAGGAGAGCAGGATACTTATGGAAAGACAACAGAATTTCTCCTCACTGTATTATAGAGTGGATGGTAGTGGAACCTACTTCCTCTTTCTCCAAACCTCTAATTCTATGAATTCAGAGTCGGACTTTCTCAATGGACTTGAATGTTTGAAAAATCAGTCTGAAACATTAAAAATTATGATAATAACTTATTTCTTTGAATTAACAGTGAAGAATTTAACCATATGAAAACATCTACCACATTTCACTGAATTATGCACAACATTAATTAGAGAGCACACCATTGTGTTATGTACGGCTGAGAAAGAAAAGAAATGTAGTTATAATATGTTAACCATAAAAAGTTTCAGAAATATTTAATTGCCCATGTACATGTGTCATAGAATCAATGAGATAAAAAAAACTTAGTCTAAACATGCTGGGCTTTCTGATATAGACAGACACTCTACTTTCCTTCATTTAACAATGAGATTTGAGACAAGCAGACATTTAATTAGCATAGCATGAGCACTGCAGGGTGCACAGGGCATGCATACATGGTTGGATATACTCAGAGTTCAGATATAGTCATCATCTGGTAAAAGAAATCAACATAGGAAGCATGGGGATGTAGCATTTGAGCTAGAGCTTAAGAGACCTCAGCAGGTAAATGTCGAGGATAGACTCTCTAGGTAGAAGTACTGGAATGGCTCAGGGCCACAGGAAGAAAACATAAAGGTATCTTTGTAGTGTAGCTCTTAACAAATTGGGGAAACTGAGGGATGGCGAGATAGCTCAGAGGACTAAGCATCTGCTTAGGCAAGTGCAGGGACTGGGATTCTATCCCCCCAACACCACATGCTGCACCAGCCCTGCCCCTGGGCACACTGAGCCAGCACCAAGACTGGGCATGGTGGTGGACGACTGTAATCCCAGTGCTGGGGAGGCTGAAAACAGGAAGATCACTATAAGTCTGAGCTGCGTAGTGAGACCCTGTACCAAATACATAAAAAATAAAAATTGGAAAATCTGTAAAGATAGTTCAAGGACAAATTGAGAGAAGAAATAGATACCATCAAGCTAATAAAGGTTAAGCATCAGAACAACTTCACTTGAACGCCTACTGCTACTGTTGGTACGTCCTGCTCCAGGGACAGAGGACAAAGCAATAGCCTTAGCAGAACACAGCAGCCTGATCTCCACCTCAGTTTGAGATCGTTGCTGGGTCTCCTAGAATATCTCTTCAGTGGACCACCATATCCACCTAACTCTAAGCAAAACCTGCCTAAGAATTGCTTTAACAAGCAAGTGGATACTGCCATCTTTGGCTTTAAGAAGGAGGATGTAAAGGGAATAACACTCTTTGAAACCCAGAAGTGAAATATTAATGGAAGGATAGGATGTTGAGTCTCTAAGGAAGAAGACCAACCACTGAAACTATTGTCCTAAAAACCATGCCAAGAAAAAAGAAAAGGATTCTCCAAGGTTTGCCCTAGTACTGAAGAGCCTCCTCAGTAAGACCCTGCAGACACAGTCATGGATCCAGCCTCCTCAAGACAAAGTTCTGAATGGGATAACTATATTCTTCAAGCAGAATTGCATGAAACCAAGCTGAAGGAAAACTGAATTTTTCTCTACAGGGAATCATACTATCATAATTGCACAGAGATGAACCAAGAACACGAAACCAAATACGTAGGGAAAGAATGCCATACAGCTGTAGCAAGCGGCAAATTAAAAGATCTGTTCTTCCAGATTATGTGATGATTTTTATATTTATCATCTTTAAAAGCTATAATTGATGCTATTTCCTTTCTCACTTAGGATGAGTCTTCATTATTTTTACCTATGTTCTGAATTTCATCTCTTAAAAGAAGTCTGTAAAAATTATCGCACATGCATGCCCTGTACAACCTTCCTGTGACCCTGGCGAAGAGTCTCGCCTGCCAGTCTCCAGGCTGAGATCATATTTGGTCAGGAACAGAAGAGCAGAGAAGAAGTCAGCTAATCAGTTTTCATGCTAATTTGAATGAGAATGAACATGAATCTTTATAGATTAGTGTTGTGACTTTATCTTCCACAGGCACTGTTGATAATTACTTGGGAATTAAATGCCTCCTTTATTTTAAGTTTTCTTTCTACTTTGCCATTTTGCTGCAGGAATTTATCTGCTGATTCTCCATTTTGAAACAGAAAGTCTTGCTGTGAAGAATGACTATTTGGCTCAGATCGAAGTTCCTTCCCTAGCATCATGATGTTATTAATACATCACATCCATTTTATCCGTATCACTTTTCCGAGTTTGGCTACAGGCACAGATTAATAGTTGTCTTTGCATTATGCAGTGGAACTTAATTTCTATTTGAATGTTTAACACCATTGTAATGATTTTATTGCAATTAAGAGTGATAAATGCTTCTCTTCCAGTCTCAAAATCAATATTCACAGAGTGTAGGAGATGGGGGGAAGAGTGTAGTTAGTGGAACCAAGGACTGCCAAAGAATTAAACTGAAGGAAAGATGAGAGGCAGCCACACTGCTTAAGCACCTACTATGTGTTATGCACCTGCTAGATGTTTTTCACAACAAAAATGGTAGTCTCAGAAGTAATGACAGAAATAGCTAACATTTACCTCACACTTACTCTAAGATAAGCACTTTCCATATATGTTTTAAACTGATCTTCTTACTTCTCCTATAAGACAAGTGCTATGTCTTTTTCTGCTCCTCCTTGTGGGTAAGGAATATCTAAGCCTCCAGGAGTTAATGTTTCTATAATTATAAGAATGGTGAATGGAAAATTCAGTACTTCAGCTCAGGCCTATGCAATGCCAAAACTCCAAAAATGTAATATTCATTTGCACTAGTTTTTTTTTTTTATCACCTCATAGCACATTATCACAACCTTACATGCACTCATTATTCCACGATTCCATAGCTCAGAATATGGGTAGGTTCCACTGGACATCTGCTTAGGTTCTCGCAAGCTAAATTCAACATGTCAGTCCTACTGGGCTATTAAGGAAATTCAAGAAGCATCCACTATTTCAGGTTGTTGGCAGAATTCAGTTCCTTGTGATTACAAGATGAAGGATCCCACTTCTTTGCTGGATGCTAGCCAGGGTTTGTTCTCAGCTTCTAGAGACTTCCCTCTATTCCTTGATACATAGGAACCCAACCTTTAGGACATCAATGGTGTGCTGAATCTGTCCTACCCTTGAAATCTCTTTAAATCCTTCTTCTATGACCAGTTGACAAACTTCTCTGCTTATATGTGGGCCCACTCCAAAAAATTTCACTTATCACGCCCATACCAGCCTCAGACCACATACCTGTTCTGCCATTACAATCTGGACACAACTTTGTTAAGAAAATAGTTTTTACTACAGATTAATGAGAAAAAAAATCAGCATTTCTAGGCAGAGTGATCCCTGGGGAGCAGCAGTAAGATCTGTATTTCACCACGCGGTGATCTCATGAAAGTTATAAGCCCAGTGCCTTCCCCTCATCTCCCCTCACTCGACTCACGCTGCTGCTAAGATGCACCATATACTCACTTGAGGAACTTTGTAGGTAAATATTTCTGTCTGTCTAGAAAGCTCTAATCTGTATCTGCCTGGCTAAAACTTACTTTTATTTCCTTCAGGTGTTACTTAAACCCCTTTCCTTTGGGAATCACACCCCACTCTTACCACAGAATGCATCTTTGTTTAACTCATTCTCACAGCACGGGCTAACCTGTGCTATAATTCCTGTGTGCTTACCGGTCCCTACCCACTGATGTAGTCTGTTTTACTGCTGGTCTAGATATCTTGGCATGGTTTTAAATTCCTTCTGTATGATTTAGGATTTTTAAGCAAGTTAATTTTCTTTGGTTAAAATGAATCAACTCTCAAAATGAGGTGCTAGGGGAGTATAAGCCTTCAGCAAAGAGCTCTATTTGTCCACACCAAGCTCTGAAGATCCTCATTAATGTTGTGACCTTCATCGTAGGCACAGTCCCATGGGTAATTACATCCAACTTTTCTTATTATTTTGATGCAAGTTTGACTAAAGACATAATCTGAAACAGAAGAGATACTTAGAGCACCAAGGATTCAGAGATCATTTGTCTTTGGATTTGTGGTTTACACTGGTTAACAAACCACACTATAAATGGAAATCTAAGAGAAATGATGAGAATCCACATGCAAATGTGTGTCATCTTAATGAAAGTGAATGTTGGAGTAAAATATTAAATGAAAAAATGCAACTCCTAATCAAAAGGGTTGAATTATTACAAAGAAATTATATTTCTAAAAGGTTATTATCAGTCTGAGAGATAAAAATTGAGAAAAAAAGAATATTTGAAAGACTGAAAGTAAAAACAATTAGATGTCTAGAAGTAAAAGGATTGCAGCAACAAATTCTCTACAATGAAACACTCAGTATTTTGACCACAGTGATGAAAAGGAATATCCAAGAACCATCTGGACACATTTTTATAAAAATAAAAAGACATAAAAGAATTAGAAAATTATTAGGATGTAGCTTTAATTGTTTGAGTCCTGGCATCTAGAAAAGAAATAAGACTTACATAAAAGTTTTTTAGGGAAAAAAGAACAAAATCTGATTTCTGATTACTCTTTTCTTCTCTAGCCCCTACAGAATTACCTTTAGTTGGAAATTTCTATAATTCCTCTATTACCTAATAACTAGGATGTTTTAGGTAAGACAAACTAGAAATCTATACCAAAATTTCTTGTGGTATACATTGGGCCAATATAGCATAGTAAAAAAGTAAACTTCAACAGTTTTGTAGTTAATATGATCCCTCAATACAGCTAAAATTAAAACTGAAAACTTAAAGTGAATTATTGCTTTTTCCAGTTTTCCATCAAATGTGAATAAAGACATGAAAAGGGACCTCAGTACTAAATACCAAAAAACAATACTACTGGGCACACTATACCCAAAATCTGGGATGCTATGTCACCACTAGTAGCAAAACAAATGGAAGGAGACTGAGAGAGCCACACACCTTGCCTCGCCAGTCATGTGAGAGGAAGGGAGGTGACTTGCTTAATCCCAAAGAAATACATTGGGCCCAGGGAAATGGCTCAGTAGAATAAGTGCATGCCTGGTAGTGCAAGGGCCTGAGTTCAATCCCCAGTTCCTCAAAAATGAAACAAACAAAAGAAACACATTAGAATTAATTTTGAGATTCAGAGACTCAATGGAAGATTTGAAAGCCATCGCTGAAAATTGGCAGGGCCCAAATTGGTACCAGATGACAAAGAATAAACAGGGATGAACAGGGACAGCCATAGGCTTGCAGCAGAGGTGATGGCTCCCGGACATTCTCATTCACTTTCTCCTCCCGATTGGCCTTATCTGTAGTTGTGTGTATATCTAGGACAAGGAGCAATAGCTGTTCTGACCACTGTCCCCTCAGATGGCACCACCCAGTGACTTCGCACAAAGTTAGAATAAAGCCCCAGAGTTGAGTCTCCCCACAGCTCACAGAAAGTACACAAACCAGCCCCACACGTTTGCCATCTTCCTCTCCCTCCTTGCTCCCTATCTCCTTTACTGTGGGGCCATCACTCACCCTCCTGCCTCAAATTTGCACTCTTTCTGTTCCCTCATCCAGAAAGCTCTTGCCCAGGAAATCCCTGAGCTCATCCCACAAGCAATTGGACATTCTCACCTATGTCTCTCTGCTCATGTGACCTCTGCTCATGTGACCACTGCTCATGTGACCTGCTCAGAGACACTTGGCTCCTCACCCTATCTCCTTCTCATCTTCACAAATTCTCCATCATATATGTTTTGTATTTTTAGGATAACCATCAATATATGGAATTATCGGGGCCAGGGAGATGGCTTAGTGGAATAAGTGTTTCCCTGGCAAGCGGCAAGCACAAGGGCCTGAGTTCAATCCCTGGTTCCACCAAAAAAAAAAAAAAAAAAAAAAAAAAAAAAAAAAAAAAAAAAAAAAAATTAAAAAAAAATATATATATGAAATTATCTTAATTACTTATTTGCTTTCTTTATTATCTGCACGCACCACCTTTGCCTTGCTTTTCTGATCATACTGGGAGGTTAGGGATGATATCTGTTTTCTACATTATGTATATTTAAATCCCCTGCCTAGTGTTAAAACACAGTCTGAACACAGCAAAAAATTTAAATGGATGAATGAATCAACATTACAGTATATCTACCTTTCTCCTAATTAGGTGGATCTCTTTCTCTTGACAAACTATGAGCATTTCCAAGGCAATATATTTGGAAATCTTTGGATCCTTTCTCATCCATGTGCCCTAATACCCATCAATGTGTCCCTCCAATAATAAGGCTCTTGACAACTATCCATTAACACGAGTTCTAGGCAGTTGTGGATTCCTTTTTATGAAATATGAGGCAGGCAGACTATATCTAGAGAAAGCTATTTTCTAACCCAGTTGCAAATCAGCTATCATAAGATGATAATAACTAGAATAAAATGTCCATTCCATGAAAGCTCTGAAAACAGTGCAAACATTCTTAAACATTTATAGCCCTAAAATTTCTCTGGCCCAGTATCTTTCTCCAATAACCTGAATAAATATAGCTTGAAAGTTCATGCCAATTGTCAACAGGGAAGCTAGGGACTGAGATCAAGGGGTCCTCCTGGACAGTCCATCCTGCTGAAGGGCAGGGCAGAGAGAGGCACTGCCAAAAATATTCTGCCAGGAAACTGAACGAATATCTCCCCTGGAAATAAATAAATAGTTCAGGTGGGGAATTGTAATTGTGTGTAGAGTGCAGCTCAGATATGGGGCATAATTACACTCTAGAATCCATACAGTAATAAAAAGCTTCAGTCAGGGAAAAGAATGCTTGTTTGCCATGGTTTGACAGGCAAGCAACAAACAAGAACCACTTTTTCACCTTTTATTCAATAAAAATCAACATATTAAATATTCAGACTGAGTGTCTCCATTAAGCAATTCACTTCTACCTCTCCTCCCCCTTCTCTCTCTACCTCTTCTTGTTTTGTTTTCATCAAGTCAAGGAGGGGAAAGAAAAAAAAAAAAAAAAAAAAAAACAGGGCCGTGATATGATTTTTAATGAAGCTGCTGCTGGGAAATGCTTCTGCATTCAGAAAGAGTCTCACTGTCCGCAGGGGTTCAAAGATCCAGGACCCTGGCTGGGGGACTGTGCAAGAGGGGGCTGAGCTAGCAGAGGGACCACCGCTTTCAATCCAGGGCCTGAGGATTGCGCTGCTTCTGGGGAGGGGCAGGCGTACACAGGAGAAAGAAGGGGCAATTTACCTTCACGACAAAGACCAATAAGGAAAGGCACCTGGCCTGAAAATATATTTAACCAGATGCTCTGCAGTGTGAACTGTGGCTAATGAAATGGCTGAAAAGGCAGCACAGAATAAAAGGAGCTCAGGCAAGGGAGAGAAAGGTTAAAAGGCAGGGGAACTAGATTAGAATGATTAAGTGAGAAACTGACATACTTTGTGAGCACAATTGACTAATCTCTGAAAGACACCGAGAGCAGATTAGAATATTTTCTTGGATAACGCAAGTGCTGCCTGCCTGTCTGTTTCCCTTCCACTTGGAAGAAGCCTCAGACCTCTCTGTTTTAATCTACCTTGAAAAGAAGAGGTTACACATAGACAAGAGTAAGAAAGGACTTCAGAAATATCACTTTCACAAGCATAAAAGAAAAAAAAAACATCATGATCCTTTCTCAGCCCCAGTAGCAGCACCAAACTTTCACCTGGACTCTGCCTCTGACACTGATAGGCAGAGGCAAGGAGCATGCAGCAGGCTCGTGGGAGGCCTGTCCTCTCCAGCCCAGGAAGGTGAGGTCAGCGGTAATGAGCAACTGTGAGGATGAATGGAAATTGCATAAATTTATGAAGTTGTTTCTGCTCAGTGAGCAAATTCCAGATAAGTGTAGTGTTAATAAGGCAGGCGAGGTTTTCAGCTGTGCCAGCTGTTAGGAAGAGGCTGGCGCGTGCTCTTAACCCAGTATTTATTGGATGCTGCTCATTGCTGTGACAGCACACATGCGTACACAAGCGTGTTTATTCACAACATGCATAATCACTCTGCCACAACACAGACACTAATCAGCAGCCCCGCTCACAAGCAGACGGGCATGTCTCACATCCAGGCCCTCAAGGAAAACTTTCCAGAGAGCTCCCTTTCACTAAAAACAGTGGATCCCTCTGGGCCACATTGTAATGGACTATGACTTCTGAGAAGATGAAGAGGTATAAAGGGAGGACTTGGGCTCTGTTTTACGCAGAGTGGAGCCTCATAAGGAATTCATCCTGAACAAGTTCAGTAATTTGGTTGCAGTATCCTATAAATTGGGGAAGATATAACCAAATGGTTATTACATGTGATTGCAGGACTTTAAGGAGCTTTAGAGGTCTCTGAACACCATGAGCAAATGTATCTTGTAGAATTAGTGGCAGTGAGGAAACCAGGCATCTCAGTGACAAACTGAGCTCCTTTGAATGTATTTGAATATGTATGCAAACTACTGAAGATTCTGGAACATGAAACAAAATGGCTCTTCACACATATTTAAAGAACAACAGGGAAATTGGCTAAGGAGAAGACTGGAAAAGCCATAGGCATGTTGGAATGGAAAAGGAAATTTATTCAGGAAGATTGCTTATGATGAGGCAGGGAGGAGTAGATTTCAACACAGGGTACCAGGCAGACGCCAGCCTCATTAGATACTCCATCTCTTAAACATCCTGACCATCTCATTTCATGAGTGGGGGAGGCTCAGAGAACTAAAGACGTGTCCAAAGTCATAAAAACTTGGGACGTGGTAGTACTGACAGTCAGCCACAGCTCTGGCTAGATGTTAAACCTTTGCTCTTCTGAGTAACCGCTCCCAACTGTCTAGGCCCAGGGCAAGGAGAAATTTATTAAAGAGTCAGGTTAGACCTAATGTGAGGTGACTTTAGAAATAAATTTAGACTGAACAGTGTACTAAGAGAGAACTAACCCCACAGATGAATTCATGATATAAATTCTGTGGGCTGTGACTCCACGCTAAAGTCAAGAGGCTGACTTCACAAGCACTACCTGCTAGCCTGTGCTTTATTGCCTTGTGCCACCCGGCTGTGATCACATCACTTACAAAGACAGCTCATATATGGACATGGCCACCTGCCCTGGTATGTTCCTGGTCTTCCATTCTAAGTTGTGCTATCAGAGCAGAGCCCTTTGACCCCAGTTAATCTTTTTTGTTTGTTTGTTTGTTTGTCCCCAGTGCCTCCTTTCCTTTCTTCACTCTTTTGTCCTGGTGTGCTTAAGTTTCTAAGACAATTCAGTGCTTCTGTAATACCTCATATTTCCTACTCCTATTTGACACTGGTAGAGTTTTCTGGAAATGCAAAACTTAATCTCACTGACCTGTCAATGAAGTGACATGTGTGACCAGGGGATGCACCATATTGTGGGAAGAGCTGCAGAACATTTCCAACTTCGGCTCTACCACCAGGGCACTGCATCTGCTTGGGCAAATCACCTAACCTCTTTGAGTTTCTATTTCCTAAACCACAAAGGAAAACAATGTGCTAGATTGTGTGGGGTTTAACCAGGTACACTGCTGTCCCAGAGAGATATGGAAACATGAAGGCTGGGGGATTTTCACTTGTCACAATTATCGAGAGAAACTAACCTGTCTCAAGCACCCAAGTCCCTGTCAAGGCTCACTAGTCTTGATCATCTTCAATTTATCTCCTGTTCTGACATTCTATTGATCCACTGGGAGAAGGACATTTGGTTAGCAATGCCTTTCTTCCCAAATCTTATCAGGTAGTGTCCAAAAGGCAAGGTGTCTTGTTATCTGTTATGGCCTAAAACAAGGACAGAATATTTTAAATCAAACTCTACTCCAATATACTCCCAGGACAGAGCCAGCTCAGAAATCCAGAAGACAATCCTTTTCTACATCACTGCTGCTGCTGCTGCTTATAGGGGATTAGCATTTTTCCTCTACGATTACCACTGACTGTCCAGATTTCTGCTCTCCTTTCTGTGCATGCTTTTGTATTTATAAGCTGCTTTCTTCAAACGTTTGGAATCATTATAAACGGCAAGAGGCTCTTCTGACTTTAAAAAAAAAAAAAGCAGGCAAATGCTTAAATCTTAGTGCCCTGCACCTTTCAGGTCTTTTGGAGCTCAGTCTCTGCCACACAAAGTACACCTTACAAGAAGGAAAGAGACTGTATGCTACAGAAACCACGCAGATACATATATTCTGATCAATCCAGGCACATTTATTCAGCAAACTTCCTTCTAGCTTCTTCACTTATTGCCGCCAATGAATCCAAATTAATGATCTAGCCAAAAATCTTACACTCTTAGAATCATAATTATGTTAATCTTTTCTCAAAACAGTCATTGATTCTCCATATCTACATAAATTTTCAACTCTTTCCCTCTCTCAATCCTTTCACTTCCCAATCCTCCTGGTGTTGGCATTCCTGATCATCTACATTTCTAACTAGCTAGGTTTCTCCCTTCAACTATTATATGCTCTATACCCAGAATAATATATCTGCAAAACCCTTTATACTTACTCATTTTACGGAGCCTCTAAGGAGTGGGCAATCAATTCAGGAGCCCAATCCATGATCCCAGCAGCATCTCATGTACCTACTTATGCCCATATGAAAGCCAGAGAATCAGAGCCTCCTTTTAGCAATGCATGGGAGAGAGCTCAGAAATGAAGTGGGTGTCACAACTGGGGAAGGGCACCATTCAGGTTTGGTTCTGCAACATCCCCAGCGACCACGTGTTGAGGGCCTGATGCCCAGTGCGGATGTTCAGAGAGGGATCTTAGAGAGGTGGCTAGGTCATGAGAGCACTAGCATCACTAATGCATTCACGAGCTCATAGCTGACTGGGTTTTCAGAGGTAGCACCTCGTTGGGGGAAGTACATCATTGGCTAGTGCCTTTGAAGGAGTTTATTTTTTCCTCAGTATACCCCCCACCATGATGCCACACGGTGAACAGCTGTCCTCCGCTCTCTACTATACCCTTCTCTATGGTATCTGACTCACCACAAGCCCAGAAAGAACAGGTCAATTGACCATGGATTGAAGCTTCTGGAACTATGAACCAAGACAAGCCTTTCTTCCTTTAAGTTGTTTTTCTTGGTTATTTTGTCACACCAGCAGTAAATGAATGCAGGTAGCAATCTAGGAATCATCATGTACCATCTTCTGGTCTCACTTTTCCTGCAAAAGTATTTTTCATAGAGAAGAAAAATAAATGAACAGTGGCTTTAAAATATTTGTCTGAAACAAAGATATCAGCATCATTGCCAGTGCCCAACACCTATGAGAAAGCCAGCTGACTGAACAACTTGGCACATCCTCCAGTTAGGCTAGAAGAGAAGAATAATAGGAGAAGATATGATGAAGTAATCCAGCAGGCATTTGGGAACATGAGAGGCTCTGTGGGAAACTTCACAAATAACACTGAAAAAATAGAGTCAGTGTACTGGATTTGGGCCCATTAGTTCAAGTCCAAATACAATAGGCTAGGAGAAAGCACTTATCCTTCAAATATACATGAACTTCCAGTGGTACTCACATAAAATGACAGGACCTTCATGTCATGACAAGCAGCCCATATTCAGAAGACCAGAATGACAGGCACTAAAAGCATGAAACTACTATTACAAATTACCATCTGCAGTGTAGCTGCTTAGTTCACAGGTATCAGTATATATAGTTAGTCAAGGTGAGAATCTTTCCAATTTACTGCTAGATTAAAAAATCTTCTGAAGATTCTCAGGATCATTGCCTTATCAGACCCAAAAGCTACAACTCTTGTTGCATAGGTCCTGCTTTACCTTGGTCTTAACCATCCAGCAAAAAAGTATAAAAACTAAATATAAGAAGTAAAGCCATGCTGTTATGTTGAGCTATAGGAGACTCAGGTCAACAATTTCTGACATTGCCAGTCAAGCAGAAGACCCAATACTATTATGGGCTACTGGACTCTTTTAGAATATTTTACTGAGTTTACACACCTACAATATTCAAATAACAGAACTTAACAAAAAAAGGGTATACAGATGAATGTCCATTTTGTATCTGTGTATTCAAAGTGGTTAGGATAGATATATAGTTACATTCTCTTAATGAATAGAGCGATTTGTTCTAATGGTGTTTGTAAATAGGATATCATGTCTGTATCTTGTACAGCAATTAACCACTAGGAAGAATGTATGCAATGTGTTAATTATTGAAACTGCCCTACCAATTTGATTTGAAACTGTCTCATTGCTATTTTTTTATCAATAAAATTACGGGAAAAAATGATAGGACCGTAGCTGGGTCGCTCAGAAATCATTCCAGCAACAGAGAGGGCTTTAGGCAGAACAACAGCTATGCCAACACCCATACATACAGTGATTCTAAAATTCTAAAACTATTTCTCAACTTGTGTAGTACTCATCAAAGACTTGAAAATCTAGCTGAAAACTCCCCTTCTTCCTCTAACTAAAGTTGTTTCTATTCCACCCCCAAATCCATTTACACAGAGACCTTCACTGCTCAAAAGCAACTCCCTTGTAGTTCCCCTAGTAACATAATGTTCTTTTCCCTAAAGGACCTTGGATTTAACATTTATCTCCTAGGTTTACACATCACTTGACAAAAGAGAAAGTATGATAGCCATAAGACTCATAGGACTCCAAAAGGAAGAGAGTCATCGTAGTAGAAGTGGGAGTCGGCTGAGTCTAGTGAAGATAAAATGCCATAATGAAAGGCAAGTTTGACTTGAAGTTGATGCCCCATTTTTGTCTAGCCAATTTGGAATTATTTGTTTTGCAGAGGAAATTTAGAAAAACTAAAGACTGACTCATTATTACCTCAGGCAATGTCTTAACTGAGCAACCATAATTATGAACACTAAAAATGACTCACTTGTGGATTTCCTGGAACTTCATTCTGTGAGTTGTTCTCTGTAGAGAGAGGTGTAGAATTTTGAGTTGGATTAGAAATTGTTTCATTTAGGGCCCTTGCTCAGAGGAATCTAAGTACACCCCCAACACATGGACCTACAAACTTCAGCTGTAACACATTCTGAGATCACAACCAATTCTATCCCAGAATAAATGTGATCATTAAAAACAAAATCTCCCTGGTCTTAATTTCAAATACTCATAGTCTTTCTCAAAACTTCTACCACTGACCTTGACCCCCCCCCCTAGCAATATTAATATAAACAGATCTTCCACCTCCTGGGAGCTTATCAATTGATGTTTAAATACCTGTCACACTCCTCTTCAGACACTTCTGATAAAATATCCCATATTGCTGCAATTGTTTCTCATATTTTCTGATTTCCAGCTTTCATATCCTAATTAACATTCTTGGGACAGATTTCTGGCAAAAAAACACTATACTCCTAGATGAGACATTCTATGGTCCATGTGATCAAACACTGCATCATTTGTGATACAGTCATTTTCCTATGCTTGGTTCCATTTTTCTATTACTAGTAGATGCAGAGTTATCATAGAAAGTAAGCTGGTTATGAAAAAGTAATTTGCAGAATAGGAAACACGAATGACCAGAAATCAGATAAAAAGATGTTCAAACTCATTACTAGGCAGAAAAATGCAAATTAAAACAAAAATGAAATATCATTTCACACTCGTCAGATTGGCAAATTTTAAAGGTCTGATGATAGAAGCTTTAGCAAGGATGTAGAAAAATGGGAACTCGTATGCTGCTAGTGGGAGTACAAATTGGTTTAACCACTTTGTAGAGAAATTTGGCAACGTGTAGTAATGTTGAAGATGCACACACCCTACAATCCACAATCTCCACTTCTATGAGCTTTATTTTAGAAACCTGCACACATGCTCACAGGAAATTTTGCCCATGATGTAATTGTAAAATTGTTACTGCGAATAGAGAAGAAAAAAAGAAAGAAAACAGATAAATTTTCAATAGAAAAATAGCTATTATGCATTGTGTTATAAATATGAAAGGGAATACTAGCCTTTAAAATAAACAGAACATGGACAAATCCTAATAGTTATTGTTTGTTATGTTATAACTGTGCAAGGGAATGCTCAGTAACACTTAAAAAAACAGAACTTAGATAAATCCTAAAACCATAATGCTAAATTTTAAAGGTTGTAGAAAGATATTTATAAGAGGATAGTACTTACATAGTTTTAAAAACACTACAAAATGTTAAGCATTGCTTATAGACACATACACCTATATCAGTGGAAAAATACATCTGATTTTAGAATAATTTTTACCTCTAAAAAGAAGAAAGAAGTTGACCAAGGTCAAGATGAGAAATAGTCTTCTAATGTCACTGTAACATTTTATATTCCATGAAAAACACTGAATATAAAATACTAACACTATTGAATTTAGATGGTGTATGATTGTTGTATTCTTTCATATTTTCAGTCTATTTAAAAATACTTCATATTTTCAAATACTAGATAATAGATAAAATAGTAAATACAATTTGGAAGCTAAAAATACATAATAAAATAAATTCATAATAACAATGCACAAAAAGAATGCTTAATATTTTGGGTTTCTATCTGAAATTTTTTCTTTCAATTTTAAATATATTTGACTTACAGACGAGCTGAAAAACAATAGAAAGGTTTTGTATATAGCCTTCACTCAGCCTCCCCTAAAGTCATCAATTTATAGAACTTTAGAACAACTATTAAAATCAGGAAACATGGTACAAAATGAACATGGTACAATACAACTATACTGTAACTTGAATTCATTTATTTTGTTTCACTTTTCTTAATTTCTTTTTTCTTATTTCAGGATTCAATGTATGATCATCTTCTGCATTTGGCTGTCACAGCTCTTTAGGTACCTAAGTCACTGCCTTAGTCACCTGCTATACTTTTCCACTCTTCACTTAGTTTTCCTGGCTTCAGCATTTATGGTCACAACGTCTTTTGGGTTGGCCTTCTCTAGTATTGTCTAATGATTAAGTTGACTAAATTAATATGTACAATTCTATAATAATAATGTCACAGAGTGATTTTTGCCTCATTGTGGGGCTGTGGAAGTCTTCTTATTATTTCTGTCAACCTTGACATGATGCAAGTGTCTGCTATTGTGCTCCTTCACTATAAATTCACCACCTCCTCTTGTGTAACTTATAAATATCTTAGATGAAATACGCTGAACTCTGCTAATAGCCTGTTTCATTCCAAAATTTTACCTTCAGTAGACCACACTTATCAGTAGATTTTTCCTATAATAATGATGACTATGGTAGTTGCCTAATGGTTTTATTTTATTTTAAATATTCCTCATTCTTCTATATTTATTAAAATAGAATTCTTCTACAAGGAAGGGTTATCTCTTCCCTCAGATTTATGTATAATTATTTATATACTCAGCTGTGGAAATATTACAGTATGATTTCATATTTATTTTAGTCTATAACCCCTGAGAGTTCCTTCTGGGTTGCACCTTGTCTTTTGCATATGCAGCCCCAAGCTTTTTTTGTTTTGCTTTGTTTTGTTTTGTCTTTGTTTTTGTTTTTGTTTGTATTTAGTACAGGATCTACAAAGTCTCACTACACAGATTGGACTCCTAGTGATCCTCCTGTTTTCAGCCTCCCTACTGCTAGGATTATAAGAGTGTGCCACCACGCCCAGTCTCAATCAAGGTCTCAGCTCACCCTGGGGGCAGATCCAGCACTGCACAACAGGGGATTGAATCCCAGTCTCTGAGCTCTGCCTAAGCAGGCACTTTAATCTGCTGAGTTATCTGACCAGCCCCAATCCCAAGTTTTTGAAACATTTCTGATATCATAATTCTTATCTTGCATTTTACTTTTTCCTTGTCCTATAATCAAACACTTGAGACTAAAGTCTGGCTTCTTTTGTTGAAAAATGTCATTGAGGGGCTGGGGAGATGGCTCAGTGGAGTAAGTGCTTCCCTGGCAAGTACAAAGGCCTGAGTTCAATCCCCGGTTCTGCAAAAAAAAAGAAAAAGAAAAAGAAAAATGTCATCAAACAAACAACCATCACAGAGCGGTATACTCATGTCTACAAGGATGGAGAGACTCAGACTCCACTTAAAACTCATAGGACAACACAGAAATGCCTGTACGTAGACAGATGAATATTTATTTTTATATATCTTTGAATATACCTACAAGAAATTAACTTACTAACTAAACTATCTGGGTATAATTGTTTTATCTTTAGTCTTATGGTATCCAGTCAAAACACTCCTTCCAAAATTATTTCTTTCCTGTCCCTTCCACTATGATTTTGCTGTTAGTCTATAAGAAAGGAAGGACAATATGTCAGCGTATGTTTTATTTCCCCCACATCCTGATTCATTTTAGGCATTTGGAGGAAGGAGTGGAAATATGAACTATCACCATGGAGCAAGGTATGCTCAAAATGTACTCAAAATGTACTCAAAGAAATGATGTTCCCTCTTCAACTCTGCTAGCTCATTTCTAATGGTTATTCTAT
>NW_004524629.1:11835620-11842383 GCF_000260255.1 Octodon degus
CCTCCTCCTCCTCCTTCTTCTTCTTCTTCTTCTTCTTCTTCTTCTTCTTCTTCTTCTTCTTCTTCTTCTTTCTTCTTCCTCCTCTTCCTCCTCCTCCTCCTCTTCTTCTTCTTTCTTACACAAAAAGTAGTGAATAGCTTGGCTTGGGGACATGTTGTGTGCCTGTGTGTATGTGTGTATGCAAGCATTTTGTTCTGGGTTTGGCTTTTTTACCCTATTGCTATGTTTGTTCAAAAGTGATTTCTAGACATCACCTTGAATCTGTTCTTCTGCTCTTATACAGCCAGCTGTGTAACACTCCATTCTGTAAGTACAGCTGGGGCTCTGATTTTTTTTAGCATTACATTCACTGCCCTTTGTTCTAAACTATCTTTTAAATGTGTGTGTATAACCAAAAGCTTTAGAAATAAAAGGACGGTATCTTCCTGTGAACAAAAAGTATGGCCATGCTTCCTATCTGCTATACAAGGTCCATGGTCTTTAATCTTAGGGTTCCTTGTTATACTGTTGTTCTCCTTGTTTTGTCTTATAGGAAATGACACTCAAGAATTTGGTTCCAAAATGCAAAAATGCATAGATTTTCTATTTAAGTAATGTACTTTTTTTTAATCTCTGATCTAGAAATCTCTTTTCTTCTTCCAGTTGCCATAAAATCCATGAAAAATAACTTGTTAACTGGCAGGTAAGTTAAAGCTTGATACTTCATAACTCTTCACTGAGGCATTACAACATATTCACTTACCATCATATACATAAGTGTTGAGGTGCACAGTGACATGGATGGTACTAGATGACTCAAGTTCCTGAGATGAAAAACAGAGGTTTTATTACTCAAAAAAATAACAAAGGGCATGAGCTAAATGTTTTCATTTGTCCTCCAAGACCATGGAGGTGATATTCAATGGCACAATTAGATGCTGCACCCATGGTGGATCAGTGATACACTAATGAAATAAGTATAGAAAACATAGCTCTATGTTGAACCTTAGGCTTTCTTGCTAACCAGTCTTTTAACCTATTTCTGCACAATAACACAGTAAGAATATTACTATGCTTCCTAATTTTTTGCTAGCCTTATTTATGTTAAAATGATATTTCATGGCTATTTTGTTTCCAATCAATGTGTTTGAATATCTTTATATGATGCACAGACATATGAATGTTTTGTAAATTGTCTGGTGGTGTCATTTTTTCCCCAGTTTGTCAGCTATCTTTTGGCTTTGTTTATTTCATTTTGTTACCTATTTTTATAAAATTTATATAATCAAATTTATTGATTTCTTATTTGTTTACTTGCTTCTGGATTTTGAAACATAGTTGGGAAAGCTAGATTTTGGTTCACTTGATCGTAGAAACTAAGCGATTCCAAAGTGTGCCATCCAGCTTGTAGACATCTAAAGGCCCCAGAAGGAGGAAGGCTGTCATGTAACACCTAGCCTGATGCCAAAGAACTCTTCTCCCAGTCCCGATCAATAGAGAGAGGAAGGAGCTGAAGAAGTGAGAGCCTGACAGGGCCTCTGCTATAAGTCATGGAATCCAATCAGACAACCTGAAGTTTTGATGCTCAAGGGTAAAGAGGAAAGTCCATTGTTCTCAAAGATAGAACAAGAATTTTTCCTTCCTCTGCCTTTTTTTGTCTGGGTCTCCAGCTGATTAGACAATACTGTGAGGGCCAATCTTGTCCACTCAGCCCACTGAATACAGAGTGCCAAATTCCTCCATAAACACCCTCAGAGACACCTCAGCTACCCTGTTCCTAATCAAATGCCAGAATACCTGGTTTCTTTTTTAGTAACAAGTGATGGATTTGGTGCCTACTGAAGCAATGTTATAATTAACGCTGAGCTAACTATCTGGTTATCTTTGATCCAGTTAAACTGACACCCAAATTCAACCATTGTAGACCTTAACCCATTTGGAGTTTATCCTTATATATGATAAGAGATACAAACCTAATTTTAACTTTCTCAAAATGGCTACAAATGATTATGCATTCAAAAGTTAATCTCTGCCCAATGGTTTGAGATAACATCTAATCACATTATAAATGTCCTTATGTATGTGGGACTACTCTTGCTTTACTACATTGGTCTATTTTTCTACTCAAATAGTAGTACTATATCTTCCAATTACATAAATGCAATTTTAAAGCATAATTGAGATTAGAAAGTATGAACAATCTTGTATACCACTTTTTTACTTCAGATTATAGTGAAAATATTCTAGAACATCACTTAAGGCACTTAGTTGAAACCACTTACTAAGTTTCCGAATGCTTTGCGTTATGAATAGAATTGAACATACCTCATCTTTGGACATTTAAATTGCTTTAATCTAAATTTTTTCAATCTTTTGCTATTGTAAACAGCACATTAATGAAGAAATACTATTTGCTTGTTAGTAAACTTTTAATTTTATAATTGTAGATTTGCATGCAGTTGTAATAAATAATATGAAACAATCGTATGTGTATTTCCTCCATGCCGGCAATTATGATACTTTACAGAACTATAATGTAATATTATAACTACCATCCCTGGAGTAAATCTGATTGTGATCTTGTTTTTACATATTACTCAATTTATCATGTTTATATTTTATTAAAATAATTTTATTTCTATATTCATCAGGAATGTTGTTCTATAATAGCTAAGATTTTTGTCTTTAGTAATTTTTCTGATTTAAGTGTCAGAATAGTAACTTCCTAAAATGACCAAGTAGTGTTTCCACACTATTTTCTGGGAAAAATGGTGTAAAATTAGTGTTCTCTCAGAGTTAGTATATATATTTTTTCCAAATAAAACCATATAGGTCTGAAGAACTGTTTCTTGGATGTTTTAAAATCACATATTCAGTTTCTGTAAGAGATTTTGGGGCAATGAACACTCTCATTTTATATTGAAGGAGTCGTGATTGTTGGTATTTTTCAATGATGTCTGCAGTACTGCAGCACTCCTTATTCCACTCCTGCCATTGGTAATTCATGCCTTTTTTGTTTCACTTTTTAATTTTTCCATGTTTGTCAATTGTTTTGTTCTTTAAAAAAAAGATCAACTTCATTTCTTTTAAAATTTTTGTTTCAAATTTCCTTTGCTTTATGAAGTAGAATAAGCTCTCTTTCTCTTGGTATGTTTGGTATGCTTTTTGTGAGCGCTGGAAAAGAACGTGTATTCTGTTGCAGGATAGAGCGTTCCATAAACATCAGTTTGATCCTATTAGTTGACAAGCATGTTCCTGATTTCATCAACATTATTGATCGCACTCTTTGCTCCATCAGTGGTTGAGAGAATAACGTGGAAGTGTTCAACTATACTTGTGTACTTTATCTTTTCAGTTTGACCTATTTGTGTTGTAGATATTTTGCAGCTCTTATTGCTTAGTGCACACACTCTCTTAATTGCTGTCTTCTTTGTGGATGGCTATTTATCATTCCAGGATTGCACTCTCTGTCTCTGGTAATTTTCTGACCCCTAAAGTTTATTTTATATGATATTAATACAGTCACTCATGGATTAGAGATTATATGAGACATATTTTCCAAACTCTTTCACCTGCCTCTAGAAAAGGTATTTATACAGAGAGTACATAGTTGGGTCAAGTTTTTTAATCCACTTGGCCATCCTTTTTCAATCCATGTATTTTAATCATTTACATTTAATGTGATTATTAATCTGTCAGAGATTAAGTTTTCCCTTTTATTGTTTTCTGTTTTCCTATTTTTCAATTCTGCTTTTTTCTCCTTTTTTTCTTGTGAGCTATTTGGATATTCTCTAGAGTTTTATTTCAATTTATATGTAGTTTGTGAATCTATTTCTTTATATAATTTTTTTGGTAAACACAGATATTTTATACACATAAATTATGTGTATAATTTATAATTTATGGATACTAACAATTTTCTGTTCAAATGAAGCTTAGAAAGCTTATTTCCTTTGGCATCCTTTTCCTTCTTGTATTTAGAGTATAGTTGACTTAAGTCCTTTCTTCATATACATTTAGAACTATAGAAGAAAGTGTTTTAGCTTTCACTGCAACTTTAACCAGAATTCATAAAACTAAACAAAGGGAAAATTACTGTATTTATTCTTTTTTTTCTCTTTCCATCGTTTTTTAAATTTCTCACATTCTGAGATGCCTTTTACCAATTTTTGCTTGGAGATCTTCTGTGTCCATTCCTGTAAGTTGATTTTTGATGATGAATTAACTTATATTTTATTCAGTTGATAATGTCAGGATGAATATTTCTCCTTTATTTCTGATGAATATATTTATTAAATAGAATGTGGTTTTGACTGGTCTTTTTTCAAGCAATTGAAAATGTTATGCCAATCCCTCTGGTCTTTGCACTTCCTGATAAGAAATATGCTCTCTCAGACACACACACACACGCACACACACACACACACACATACCACACACACACACACAGGGCAAAATACCATTTTCATTTTCCTCAGTGTTTTCAAGATATTTCCTTTTTGTTAATTTTTGGAAATGTCACTATAATGTGTGTCGGTGTAGATTTTGGAGAGGTTCATCTTGTTTAAAATCACTCAGTTTGGGATTTCAGCCCTTTTTTATTCACATATTTTTCAGCCCCATTCTCTTTCTTCTGTCTTTCAGGGATTTTAGCATCACAATGTTAGATCTTCATATAGGTATTTTATTATTAAATTTGGCAGATTTCTGAGACTGTTCACTTTTTAGGCCACATTAACTCTGTCAGTTAAATTGAGTAGTTTATTTTATTTCACATTCCAACATACTGATTCTTTATCTCCCTCTGTTCTTCTATTGAAGCCATCTATTGAGATTTTTTAAGTTAGTATTTTTTTTAGTTCTAGGTTTCCATTTACTTATTAATACTATATATGTCCTTCCTCAGACTATTCTATTTGGTTTAATGTGTTCAAGAGTAGAAGTATTATTTCTGTAATGGCAGCTTTAAAATATGAGACAATTCTAACATCTCTGTCATCTCAGCAGTGGTGCCTATTCATTGTCTTCTCACTAAATTCAAATTTCCCTATTTCCCAGTATAACTGATTTTTCTATTAAAGACTGATGTTTTGGATATTATGAAACTGAATCTTGTTTAAACATTTTTTCCTCTATGTAAGTTTCTCTACAGTTTCTTGGCCAGGGACCGAGGGTGAGATCTGTCTTATTGCTGCCCAATGGGGCTGGAAGTTTAGGACCCTACTCAGCCTTCAGTGACACACAGATAGACTGGCACCAGAAGAGGAGTTCTGGTCACCTACCTGGCCCTGCCTGAGAGAGGTAAAATTCCCTTGCTTCTGTTGCCCAACTGGCCTCCACTAATGTCACAGGTGTCCTTGTTTCCCTGGGTGGTAATGACAGCCCTAGCTCCCAATGCATCTCCACTACACTCCATCCTGGTCTGCAGCAGGAGGAATGCTTTGGCAATACTAAGTGGGGACAGAATTCTGGATTCCACCTGTACCTTCCCTGGCTCCAGGGAGGGCAAGAGGCGGAGGTTACCAACTCCCCACTTAATGTTTCTGACACCTCCTGGAAGGGGAGTTTTCCCAGAATGATGCAAATATGCTTCTCATTTGTGTTGTTCATTCCTGGATAAGGAGGG
This sequence comes from Octodon degus, assembly GCF_000260255.1. Classification (NCBI taxonomy): domain Eukaryota; kingdom Metazoa; phylum Chordata; class Mammalia; order Rodentia; family Octodontidae; genus Octodon; species Octodon degus. The sequence continues at coordinate 11,841,226 of NW_004524629.1, forward strand.
TGGGGTTATAGTTGTGTGTGTGTGTGTGTGTGTGTGTGTGTGTGTGTGTGTGTGTAGGGTTTCACTACACAGCTTGGACTCACAGTGGTCCTCCTGCTTTCAGCCTCCCATTGCTGGGGTTACAGATGCACCACCACACCCAGACTCCAGGGCCAGCTCAGCACGCCTGGGGGGCAGAGCCAGCACAGCATGCCAGGATCAAACCCTGGTCCCTGTGCTTGCCTAAGCAAGCACTTAGTCTGCTGAGCTATCTTGCTGGCGCTTATAGTTGTTATGATGCTGTTTGTCTAAATTTTTGTCTTGCTAAGCTGACCTGCTTTAGTCATTTAGCTGGTGACAGTGGGCTCTTGTTGGAGCTTTTCTTTGTGTGCACCTGGTGATCTTTCTAGTTGCTGGCATATTTATTTCCAAGTCTGAGAAAAATATTTCGAAATTGATTTTTGAAATTCTGTCTAATTATTAAATTTGTATCCAATATGAACTACTGTCTGCTGGACTGCACTCTCTAGCACTACGACTCCCTGTGCTTTACATCTTCTTGAACTTCATAATTGCAATGCAGTGTTTCATAGTTGAGCAATTAGCAATCATGAACTTTATTCCTTCAAGTGTGTGTGTGTGTGTGTGTGTGTGTGTGTGTGTGTGTGTGCGTGTGTCTGTGTGTGGTACTGGAAGATGAATGCAGACCCTCTTGTAAGCTAGGCAAGAACTGTACTATATTCCTCATTCCTCTCTCAAAATTTTCATAGCTGTTTGTAATTTCCCACTGATGAGTCTTTGATTAACATATAGGTATTAATTATTCTATTTTTGTTATAATATTTCTTTATTGTTTGCTTAGTGGTTATGTACTTTAACATTTTTAAATATTTTACAATTTTACTTATATTAGCATCTGCTTATCATATCTAATGATCACATTCATCATGAGGAGTTTATACATCCACATAACATGCTAAGTCCCTTGTCATCCCCTTTTCCCCCTCTTGTCAAGCTCTTCCTACCATCTCTGGGCCTGACTTCACTTTTGGGAAAGATATACTTATTATTATCTATCTTTTCTTGTGCTCTTTAGTTTACTTGTATTTTTGGCTTATGTATTCAAATAATATTACTCTTTATTATGGAAATATATACATACAATTTTACTTGTATCTA
>NW_004524629.1:11842511-11872751 GCF_000260255.1 Octodon degus
TTTTTTTTGGCGGAACTGGGGATTGAACTCAGGCCCTTGCGCTTGCCAGAGAAGCACTTATTCCACTGCGCCATCTCCCCGGTCCCTAATGCAAACTATGAGATGAGATACTAATGTTGGTTTCTGCATTTTTAACACTGATCACTGATTAAAACCTAAAACCATTTACTAATTGTTTTCCAAGCAGTTTACCAAAATTGTCATGTGAACAGTACAGTGTTGCATACTTTTAATCCCAGCTACTTGGTGGTTGAAGCAGAAAGATCACAAGCTTAAGGCCAGCCTGCATAATACAACAAGACTCCATCTTTTTTTGTAGAGAAATTTTCAAGTGGTCATGGCCAAATGATTATTAAGGAGAACTGAATTCTGCGCTGATGTGCAATAACTTCAAATCCTGGTTCTGACAGAGACGTTGGCATCATTATGCTGGTAACTGTAGAACGAGAATATAATATTCTGTCCTCACATTTGCATGCTTTGAAGGGTTAAAATAACAAACATGGCTAAACAGAAGTGAATTCTCCAGGCACCAAATAAGAAGTCCTACATCTTATAAGAAGTCCTACTTAAGGACTCTAGAGAAACTTCTACTCCTCTAACCCTCACAAGGGGATGATTTCTGATATTATGAAAGAATACCATGCACCTGATAGAATCTCATATATGCTCAGACTGAAGACAATATTAAAGCATAGAATTTTGTTTCGGAAAAGGATAGCTTCCTGTTCATGGCTCACCACCACTAAACTCATGAGCTATTTATGTCTGTGTCCAAGTGTCACAGAGTACATTTTATATGGTAAAACTCTAAGGTATTTGAAGCCCATTCCATCAGATCTCCACTGCATGAACAGAACGATGAAATTTGTCTGCTTTATGCTCCATGATTCAGAGCAACAGGGGCAGGACCTGAGATGCATTTAGATGACACAAGTCACACCTAAGAAAATGCTAGCCACATTCTGGAAATAAAAAGAAACTTAGAGTTTATGACCCTGTAATTTCCACAGACGCGTTCTTCATCTTGTCTTTTCCTGGAATCTTCTTGCCTATCTTATATTTATAAAGTGTGTTCCTCTAGTTCTCAGCTTTATTCCACAAACCAGTCTTTCTACTTATGCTATGCCTTCTCCCAAAAATCACTGAACATTTCCTTCCCTGAACCTTCCTGGCCATCATGATGATTCTGTCCTCAGGAAGTAAGAACTTCTTCACTGACTCCTTGCACCTGGCATTTTTGAGTACGCAGATTCCCAATTATGAGCCACATTATACTATTACCCCCCCGAAGAGCAAAGAACAAAATGCATATGCTTAAAGAGTGGACCTATTTTATATAAGATGTAATGTGACAAACATCAGCTTGTTAGCATTCACAACTTTTGCCTTGGCTACTTAGCTTTTTCTCCCTGCCTCACTTTATGAAAAGAGTTAAAGCTGCTGAGTAGGATTTTCACAAGAAAAGAAATCAAGAAAATAATTATCATTTCAGGACAGTTGTGTGCAATAAAATGAAGAGAGCAAAGACTGAATAAACAAGGGGGAATGGGAGAGATGGGGTACATAGATAGCTTGGAATACAGAAGAGTCAGAGTCTCCTCGTTAGGGGAATTAGAGACTAAGATGGAACAAAATGTGCTAACAGAGGTTGCTGAGAAATGTTCTTAATGTTTAAGAGAGATATTGAATAAACATCACAATGTAACTCTAGGCCAGGATTTTTAAAATGTTAAGCTTCTGTGAGATCAGAGCTACACTATTAGAGATCACAACTTTATAAATATTTTATGTTCATTACACCAACCAGGCCACCAGAGACTGGTGGAGATGGGCGGGAGTAATGAGACAGTATCTTTCTTAGAACCCAGAGCGACAGGGAGCCCTACATGCCACTCCTATTAAAGCCATAATTCTTCAAAGTCATGGAATCTGTATTATTCATAATTACACTTCCAATTCCAATTACAGATCCTCAGTCTCTGCCACACAGTGTATGTTCCATAAGTGCTTGGTGAATGAATGACATATGAACGTCATGGGCTAGCTCCAGGCTAAATTTATCTGAATGGTTTCTGAAAATTGCAGCAGTCTATTCTTTCTGGATGATAAAAATCTTAACTGTACCAAGAGAGTCTTTCTAGGAGAAACCTATAACGTGAGGCTACAAAAATTATAATTCAACTGCAGTTCCGACTATGCCAACCATGATGATCATTTCAGATTCTCAGAGGAGGGAAGAAAGCTCCCCAGATGGATGTCAATTTAGAGATTTAAAATTAAATAGGTTAAGAGTTTTAAATAGCAGGTTTATTATAACTCTAAGAAAACAGGCTTCAGGATTGCCTAAAAACTGAGACATGTCCAAAGTTTAGACAGATGAAAGCTTGGCCTCTAGGAGTGAAACCGAATACAGTAAAATGACTTAAGGATGGAAACAGGGCTAACTTACACAGTGCATATTCTTAAAAATAGGATTTATTTTGTAAACACCCTGAAGGAAAGTTTGTATATATTAGCTTATGATAATTCTCCAGTTCACTGTACCTATAATAAAGAATAAAGCACTATAATTCGCTAAGACGACTTAGAGCATTATTTACACATAATTTGATAACTAAAAAATCTGCCAAAAATCACTGCTAGGATAACTAAAGCCCATCACCTATATAAAAAGTCTTTATTCTTGATATTTCCTCTGGCAAGGTAAGACTGATTTTGCTCAACTATTTCTAGGCAGGCCAAGGAGACAAAAGAAGGGGAGAAAGAAGGAAGGAGACAAGAATGGAGGAGAAGTGGGAGAGAGAGGGCAAAGAGGTGTGAAAGAGAAGAAAGGAGGAAAGGCTTCCGTTCCTGGCACTTTTTTTTTTTTTTTAATGTATTTTGTTGTTACAGGATCTCACTACACAGCTCAAACTCAAAGTGATCCTCCTGTTTTCAGCCCCCTAAGGGCTGGGGTTATAGGTGAATGCCACTTTGCCTGGACTCTGGGCAGGTCAGCTGGCCCTGGGACAGAGCTGGCACAGCATGCAGCACCAGGGATCAAATCACGGTCCCTGCATGTTCCTGAGCTTGCCTAAGCAGGTGCTTTAGTCTGCTGAGCTATCTTGCCAGCCCTTAGATTGGACTTTCTTTCTTCCTTTCTTTTCATTTCCTTTTTTGTTGTTGTTGTTGTGGTGGTGGTGGTGCTGGTGGTGCTGGTGGTGCTGGTGGTGCTGGTACCGGGGATTGAACTCAGAATGTTGTGCTTGCCAGGCAGGCACTTATTCTACTTAGCTATCTCCCCAGCCCAAATTATTTTTCTTCCCAGTCCCAGGGATTGAACTTGGAACTTTGCACTTGCCAGGAAGGCACTTATGCTGCTAAGCTATATCCCTGACCCTCCTGGCACTATTGAAAAATAAAAAGCTTCAATGACATTCTTGATAAAAACTATTTAAACATTGATAATAATATATACAAATGTAATTTTAGACCCAAGGCTAAAATGACATAAGTAACTACTGAAGTGGAATGAAAAACCCTAGAAAATTAGTGAGAACCAAGGTAAGATTTTTAACTAAGGGCTTCCCTTGGGCCCTAAACACCTTCCACTCCTGCCTCGTCAGTTGCATGAGTTTTGGTGTGAGCAATGAAGAAATCTCCCAGCTCACAGGGGCTTCTTTCCAGAGACAAGGGAGGAATCCGCTCTGCCACACGGAGGACCATGGCAAGCATTGCCACCACTCTCAATCTTTGTACTGGGAAGAGGTTAAAAAAAGATTACCTGCTAACGTTTAATAAGCCAGCCATTGTAGGGTTTTGGTTCATATTCATGTTAGCTTAAACCGCTTTGTTTTAATATAGTAATACCTCATGTTGGGAAATTTATGAAGAAAAGAGGTTTATTTGCATCACAATTTTGCTGGCTTGGAAGTCCAAACAGCACCCTGACAAGAGCCCTCAGGCTGGGCTGCAGTAGCAGACGAGTGGAAAGGGAACCAGTCTCATGGAGAAAAGGTCACATGGCAAGAAAGTAAGAATGAAGGAAGGCATGTTAAGCCAATGAAAAACAGTCTCCTACCAGGAGATCTGGCCCTCTCCCTGGAAAGGGCAACAGAACATTCTGAGCCCTGTGCTCCTGTGGTCTAACCCCTTGCATCAGATCCCACCCATAGAGGCCAGCCCCTCTCAGTACTGCCCCCTAGAGGACCAAGACTCCAGCACATGCAGCTTTGAAGGAAAACTCACATCCACACCAAAGCACAAGCAACCTTGAAAACCTTACATAGGGGACTGGATATCACATAATCCCAGGCCAATAGACACACAAATCCTTAGAGAAGTAGACTGTAAACCTCTCTCAAGGAATGCAGTTTCAACCAAGGCCTAAAAATATATCATACAGAGAAAATTCAATGAAAAATTACCAGCTCAAAGTCTAAAATATACAAAAGTATTAAAAAGGTCTTTGACTGAAGACTAACACAAATTAGCAAGATCCTGTCTACAAAACATACCAGAACATGCCTGAGACATAGTTTAAAGATAGAATATAGATTACTTACATTTATTAAGTGCTTAAGTAAAAAAAAACTGAAAACATAAGCAGAAAAATAAAAGAATGAATAAAAATCACTAAGACTTAGAAAAATTACTATTTTGAGGAAAAATAGTAGATTTCAGGGTAGTGGAGGTTTTATTAAATTAGACACTAAAATACAATCCATAATGAACTAAATAATAAAATACTTTCCTCTTATGTCACCTTCTATATGCCAGGTACCATTCTCAGCATTATGTACTGCTTAATTCTCCTTAATTCATTGAGATAAACACTATTTTTAATCTCTGTTTCACAGATGAGGAAACTGAATCCTTGGGACATTAAATCAATTTCCCAAAGACAACTAGCTCACAAGTAGAGGAGCTGGACTTGAATGCTGACAATCTGGCTCTAGAGTCTGTGCCCCTAAATTAAGATCTATAAATTAGATTACATTAAAATTAAAAAGGTTTTCACCAAAGGACACCATAAGGAAAGCTAAAAGACAAAACTAAAATGGCAAAAGATATTTCCAACATATTTAACCACCAACGCCAACATGTTCAAACTCAGATTCTGTTCTAAATCCTTCAGCCAAAGCTAGCATTGAGCTATTTTTCTTTGCTGGTCATTTTTCTATCCACATGGATACCAACACACAGTAGTTTCTACCACCCCTTCCTTAAGAATCAGAGTTTATCAGGAACATAACTGTGCCACTCTATCTTCTGTCCACACCAATGTCCTTTGTCCTTGAAAAGCCCTGTCCTCCAGTTTTCTTTGTAGCTGGAGTAGTGAACCAATTTTTCAGAATCCTGAAAGGTTCTCTGGAGTCATAAAAGGTACATAGTAATGTTTTAAGCTTTTGGATCTAGCTCCACCACTCACTTGCTCTGGGAGTGTTAACAAGTTACTTAAATGGGATCCTCATGCCTTAGCTTTCCTGTGTGTAAAGTGAGACCATCTGTAACCACCACATAGGAGCAAGCAGAATCAAGACAGATGATGTGGATAAAAGAGTCCACACTGAGAGTTCCTCAAAAGCTTATGTATGGAGGATTGCATTATTACTCAGCAAGTCTACTGCTAAGTATAAACTCGAGAAAAAGGAAAATACGCCAGTGTGATAGCACACAGCTATAATCTCAGCACTCAAGAGGCTGAGACAGCAGGATCCCTACGAATCTCAGCCCATCCTGAAATAGTGAGTTGAAGGCCAGCCTGAAATACATAGCAAGATCCTGTCTCAGGCTAGGGAGATAGCTCAGCAGTCTAAAGTGCCTGCCTGGCAAGTGCAAAGACCCAGGTTCAATCCTTGGTACCACATGCTATTCTGGCCCCAGAGTGCTGGCCCTGAAACCAGGCATGGTGGCAAATGCCTGTAATCCCAGCATTGGGGAGGCTGAGACAGGAGGATCACTGAAAGTCTGAACTGTGTAGTAAGACCCTGTCTTCAATGAATCAATCAAGCAAGCAATCAATCAAAAAATGTTTGAGAAAAGCTTTCTCAAAAAAAGAAAGATTGATGAACAGATAAACAAATTGTGGTTTACCATATAGTATGATATTACTCAATAATTAAAGGGAAGAAATTTGACACATGCTACACAAATGAACCTTCAGAATATTACACTAAGTGAAAGCAGACAGGCCCAAAAGGTCATATATGTATGACTCTTTATTCAAGATGTTCAAAATAGACAAATTCACATGAACACAAATATATTAATGGTTGTTATCAAGAACTAGAAGAAATGAAGAATGCAAAGTGGTTGTCAATGGATCAAGTATATTCAGGGAGGATAGAATGTCTTAAAGCTTATATATGGGGATGCTTCCACAATTCTGTAAATATGTGAAAACCCACTTAATTGTGCACCTTAAAAATGTGAATTTTATATTATGTAAATTATATCTCAATAAAAGTATTAAAAAGAATACATCTAAAGTACTTGACATGTGTTAAGCACTGCATTGCTACTGCTATTTTAAGTCTGTTCAGCAATCTATATGCCTTCTGGCATGCCTACATTGTTTTGACCAGTTGAGATATTTTTCCAATTAAAAAATCACATAATTTCAGAAACCATATGCAATGAACAGCATGGAGGGTGAGGGAAGAAGGCCTGCAAAGGCTTTTGTTCAGAGAAATGAAGAGTGAGCTGCACGTTGAGTTGGGAATGTGAATAGATGCCTTGGCGCAGCGAGCTCCAAAACTATCTGCAGACTTTAGGGATGGTCTCGATGCAAGGAACAGGGTCTGTATGCCAGATAACCATGCAAACGATAAATAAAATTACTTAGTGTTCACTTCAAGCTAGGTACACATCAGGCTCCATACTTTGTCTCATTTAAACCTCCCCAGCTCAGACTGTATTCTTCTATGAATTTTACAGATAAGGAGGCTAGTGTAGAGATGTCATCTCCAGCATTGACACTTTCACCATGGTCGTGTCACCTCCCAATCAATCGAGGGGAGCAAATTTTCTCATTCTTACTTAACAATCATCCCAATAATAATAATAACAACACCCATAGGATTACTGGACTTTTTGGCATTATATTAAGTGTATATACTAGACAGACCGACAGACAGAGAGACAAACAGACAGATAGATCTGATACATGCATTTCATCATCACAGAACTCAGATGTAGTTAGTTAGGGCCATTATCACTGTGTTTAGTGGTCACAGATGAGGAAGAGTGAGTGGAGAGGCTAGGTAACAAACTTTAAGCATACAGTAGGTAGGTGGCAGAGCTGTGATTTCAACCCAAGCAGTCTGAACCCCAGTGTCCTCTCTGCATCACTCTACTACACTTGCTTTCCCAGGCATCACATGTAGCACTGAATACATGCCAAAAATTTTCCTCAGCTTCCTACATCCATTATTTACATCTTCAGAAAATATGATCAAGCAGTGTTACTATGAAAAATTAAAGTAGCAAGAAATAAGTACAGAGGCTAGCTCTTCTGCCTGAATTTATTCAATAAACAAATTTCAAAGCTGTGATCCCTTGATTTATATCAAGTGACTTGGTCTGGGAGTCCAGGTCCTAACTACTACTACATACTACTTCAAGAGTGAATCAAGTCCCTGGGCCCAAGGTCAGCTGGTCATTATGCCATTCCAGAGGGGGATAAGACTGAAATACTAAAAAAGATTAAAATGAAACAAAATAATAAAAAGAAGGAAAAGCTAAAACTTTTATCCTGAAGTGGCTTGAAGCCACTGGACAATATCAGAGCATCCAGGATTGTAGTGGGGAGGATAATAGGTTCTTCACACTTCATGCTTTCATTATACCCTGAAATCCATTTATAACATACCCATTCCACATTCAAACAACAGACTGATCTCTTGGCACACTGATAAGTGCTTATATTGCCAGCTACACTGGACGCTGAGGTTGGAGGATCATAAGATCAAAGCCAGCCTGAAAGCTAAGCAAGAGCCTATCTATCTCAAAATTTAAAAAGCACAATTAAAAATTCCTGGCGATGTACCTCGGAATGGCAGCATGTACAAGACCCTGGATTTTATCCATAGAACTCAAAAAAATAAATACATAAACACCTGATTGTTCAAGTTGAGACAAAAACAGCTTCCTGAGCTCCATTCTCCTCTCCTACCAGTAGCCTTCCACGTTTTTCATCCCCCAAAATAAATGACAAAATAAATGACAGCTGGCCCATCACCAGCTACAGGTTGCCCTGACTGCCTAGTCCCATACAGCCTCAGCCTCATACTCCAGAGAAATGTCCTATGAACACCTCCTCGCACTTCTCAGGGGACACTTGTTCCAAGAAGGCAGTGACTTAAGGTGCATTTCCTGGCCTTGACACTCAGATGTCATGTTTCCTCTTTTGTAGAGTTGTGGATGCAAAATCCACATAAGGCCTTTACTCTTATCCACTAACCCAAACTGAGAGCTGGACAAGGCCAGGGATTCATCCTCACCTCTCCTCACTGCTGCCGATATGTGGTTACTCTTAGACCTCTCTTTGCAGAGCAGAGTACAATTGGAAGAAGTACAGAAAATGAAGTGAGAATTTTCATTTCTAGTGCTACAGGTTGAAGAGGGAGGGGACTGACACTATTGATTAAAATGAAGTCTTTGTATTATTTGTGAATATTTTCCAGGGCTTGAAAAACAGTCATTTTGCAACTTGACAATTTATGTTATTCCTAAATAAATTATAGATGGTATATTTGTCCTCATGAGCTGTCATTTATACTCCTGCACATATAGGTCCTAAAAATAAATGCATAATCTCAGAACCACACACATTCTCAGCCAGTGACTCAGATTTACACACCAATATCAGCATCTTTGTAAGGAAACTTTATTTTTCTCATCATTTTTTTTCTTGGTGCCAGCAGATATTCACAAGTAGCAGTCAGCAGCAGTACTATCAAAATGTATTTTTAAGCCTATTGTGTTGTTTTGACAAACTAAATGATTAATTAACAGCAATCTAGCAAACAGATCTCTGCTTACAGCTTAGAGTGAGAGAATCACACAGATCACCATAAACGTTCTGTAGTCACCATTACTGCAGAAGAATACAGCCCAATTAATTAAAATTGATCACAAAGATTAGATTCAAATTCTTCTAGAAGGGCAGAAGAAGCCCAAACACAGGAAATAAATCAAAAAACTACTCTCAGAATCCATAATGCACCAACAAGCTTTAGAGATAAACAGATTTATTTGAATTGTAGTTTTTAGAAATAATTTAAGAACATTGTCAAATCTTTAGGACAAAAGTGCAAAGAAAGAGAAAGGGTAGAGTGAAAGGCAGAGAAGTATTGATGTGGTGCACAGTGAAGTTCTGGTCTCTGTTTCTATATTTTAAAGAAATGTAGGATGCAGGGTATAGGTGAGTGGCTGGGGTGTTTACTTAGAATGTGGATCTGCAGGGAAGAGAGAGAGAGACAGAGACAGAGAGAGAGAGAGAGAGAGAGAGAGAGAGAGAGAGAGAGAGAGACAGAGAGAGACAGAGAGAGAGACAAAGAGAGACAGAGAGAGAGAAGCTCACACTAGCACAGGTTGGCACAACATGCGTGTACATTATCATTATGGTTGTACAGGCAGCCTCCGTGCACACTACTTGTTAACAACATTCTCCTTAGAAGCTGAAAGGCTTTCACAGACTTTCTCTTCTCAGCTGTCATTGTGAATGTCCACTCCTCATACTCAGAACCCACTTCCCCTCCTTCTGATTAGAGAGAAAGAGAAAGCCATCCAGTAGCCACAGGCATGGACACAGATCTACACAGCCCACAGCTCACTTCACCCCAACTCCCCCATTCACATGCCCTAAGACAGTTCTTGAACCAAAAGAAGACTGGAGCCTCAAATTGGGCCTTCTGAAACCTTCTGAACTACTTAGAAAACTAGGGTGGGGAGAGAGAAACCCAACCCATTCCCAACCACTTGTCTTCTTTGTGAGGCTACAAAAAAGAAAGTCCTCGAATAAAGACATATTAAAATATCAAACTGGAACAATTCTGGACCACAGGAATCTTTCACGTATTCTTGACTGCTAGAATTTTTATTTTTTGTACAGGCTACACTGCATATCTTAGAACAGAGATCAGGCAATACCGTAAAACAGGAGCTTTGAAGAGACAAAAAATATGACTGACTACAACGTATACTTCTTGACCTTGACCAAATGTCATAAGCTTTCTGAGAAACAGTTTCCTCATTCATAAATTGGGTAGAATAACACATCACTTGTGAAAGGTAAACAAGGATACAAGAGACATAAACAATAGCCACTGAAGTGATGCAGAGGAACTCCTGGATTGCATTTGGTGGTACGGTCTTCTGTTATCATTGTTTTCTTCTTCTTTGGGGGCAACTTACCACTACAGTAACACAAATTCTCTTTATTTTGGAACAAGAACTTGGCAAATGAGTAATTTAGGAGCTAAAATCCTATCCCATTAATAAAATATTAAACTCTGATTTTAGCTTAGAGCATCTGGGATGTAGTAGATACACAGGAAATGTTCATGCATTTATTAACATAGTTGTTTATACTAATAGTGACCTCACTAATTTAAAATAATTTTGGAGATGGCCCAGCCCCATTATGGGATACTTCTAAAAATATGTATTAATTACTTAAAAATATACTCAATAACTGAAATAATTCTGAAAAGAGTTTCCAGGGAGTACTGATGGTGTGATGCTGTAATGAAGATGATTTATAATTAGTGTATCAGAACTGAGGAAAGCATCAGGTTAATTCCAGTCAGGTGTGGAGCAACAGTGTTCCTGTTTCCATCTAACATGTCCCCCAAAGGCCTTCAGAGGTGGGGCTTTGGGGAGATGGCTGGGTCGTGGGATCAGTCCATGGATGGGTTCAGAGCTAAGTGTGCTGCAAGCTGTGAGGCCTGGTTGGAGGATGTGCGTCACTGGGGGCGTGGTCTGCAAGGGTGTCTCTTCTCCCTGGCCTTTATCTTCTCTGCTGTCTGACTGCCATGGTGTAAACAGCTTTTCCCCCACCCAGGCCCTTCCACTACAGGCTGTCTCTGCCTTGGAGCTGGCTGATCATGAGCTGTGACCAAGGCCAAAATAAACTTCTCCTCCTTTGAAGTGGTGGGTGTCGCAGATGTGTTCTAGAGGCAAGGAAAGTGATTAAGGCAGGCAGACAGAAAGAACCTAATCTTGGGCCAGAAAAGCTGATGTCTCCACCTCGCATCTCTAAACTAGGAATAAAGATGCTTAGGACACGGGATTGCTGTTAGATTTAATTAAATGAGGCAAAGGGAAACTGCAAACCTCATTAAGCAGAGTTGACATACACCTAGCTCCCAATGACCCCTCATGTCCAGCACGGTGCCTGAGACCTGTCAGGCTTCCAATCAATACACAAATGAGTATACAAGTGCAAAAACCAGAAAGCAACAGGACTTGGCCCTGTAGGAGGCTCTATTTCCCCGGCCCTGTCTGACCCTCCTGTAGTCACACAGAACCTGTCAGGAAAACAGACGCCAATATATAACATAAATAAGAATGAATTTCCTAAGTGAATTTAAAGGAGATGTAATTTTCATTAGGGTAAAGAAAATGATGATCAAACAAGTGCATGACTAAGACTGGGCATGGTAGCGCATGCCTGTAATCCCAGCGCTTGGGAGGCTGTGAACAGGAGGATCACTATGAGTCTGAGCTGCGTAGAAAGACTCTGTAGACCTAATACATTAAAAAAGTGCATGACTCATGGGGAAGCTGTGGTCAGGAGCCACCACTACTGGGGATTCCACATAGGTGATTTCCAAGAGGATGTCCAAAAATACTGGCTGAACCCTGTGTGCACAACTGTTCAGTCTATATGCTTGCCACTGCTGGAATCAGAGAATAATAGCTTCACTTGTTTTCTGTACAGAATCTCATGGCAGTAGTTTGCATTCAGAGAAAATAGCCTAGAATTATGATAGCAAAATACTCTGGGAAACACAGTTCTCAGTGTTCTTTACTGTGATTATTTAATGGGGTAGATCGATGATTTATAATAGATAATTCAGTACAAACTACATTTTCAAGTTAAATCCATATTTCATGGATCACTTAATATGATTTATCCATCAGATAGATAGATAGATAGATAGATAGATAGATAGATAGATAGACTTACCAACTCTTTAAAAAGTGAAGACTCCAAGTCCCTTCAGAAACTGTAGCCATTGATAGTTTATATTCCTCTGCTAATTTATACTCCTTTGATAGCCCACAAACTAAAGGTTGAATTGCAAAGTTAATCCCAACTAGCATATCTCATATAAACCTATAAAGAAAAGTGAGAAGATAAAAAGAAATGGTATATGCAATTTAAATACACACATACAGACCCCAACAAACAAACACACACACACACACACACACACACACACACACAGAAAAACAGATGACTTATGTCCTCACTTTTGCACAAAGTCCAAAAGTTAGAGTTAGACTTTAAACTCCCTTCTTCCATCACCATTTCCACATTTCCTTTATAATCAGCCAGCATTTAAGCCAACTGGAACAATTTGTGAGCTAAAATGACTCAAACTTTTATTCATGAAGGTGTTGTATTTGGTTGCTGGAGAGTCTCACTGACTTCGACCAGCATTCCTCCAAGGCTCCAGACAAGCTCCCCTTTACTTCTTTGTGTGATAACAGCCCAATTTGCCCTTAGTAATCAGAATCAATCAGTAATGGTACAGTCACTCCCTTATTTATTTGGTGGTTCAGTGGTACTGGATACCTGTAAGTGACCAGATTATTGTTTGTACTTCCCCTGATGGAAGTGCTTCTCCTGTGGAAACTTAGACCTCTAAAGTAACAGAGTAAAAGTGATAGCATTGGAAACAAATATTGATTTTCTAGATCCATCTATATGAGCAATAGTATACATAGTACCATGCTCATCAGTAGCTATCACTGTGGCAAAATGCTAAGAAAAATAAACTTAAAGGAAGAATTATTCATTTTGGCTCATACTTCCAGAGGTTTCAGCCCATAGGCAGCTGGCTCCAGTAATTTCAGTCTGTGGCACAGCAGAGCATGATGGTTGATGGAAGTGTCAGAGAGACACTGTTCACTCCATCCAGTTGGGGAGCAGAGAAAAGGGGAAGACAGGCAATAAGGGCCTAGGACCAGAAATCAACTTCCCAGGCCATGACCCACTACCCAAACCCTCCAGCGATGCCTCATGCCCTGATCTCATCCATGGGTTAATCCTCTTGATGAAGCTAAAGTCCTCAGGACCCAATCACTTTAGAAAAGCCTTACCAACTGGCAACTGAGCTCTTGGCATATGAATTCTGGGGACAAATCTGACCCATAAAGTGTACTGTATATTGCTGGTTTTGAGTATTTGTTGGCTCTTGCTTCTAGATAAAATGAGGGACACAATAAAATTAGTGAATGTTGTGAATGTCACATATTCTTTCATTTTTCTTTCTTTTTTTTCTTTACTCTTTTTAAGCTATAAAATAAAAAATATTTGGTCAGAATATAAATATTTGTGTAATATCAAGAAAGTGAATAATGCCTTCAATAAGTTCACAGATGGTGGTGCTGGCAGGCACATTGGTGACAGAGAAAAGAAGAACCATATCCAGTGTGCATGTATTCCAGGAAGAAAAAAATGCTGCCCCCTCAATAATGGAAAGAGTCCAATGTAATCAACTTGCCACCAGGTGGCTGGCTGATCCTCCTGAGAGACACTGCCATATCCGGAGACCCTGATCTAATCTCTGCCATTGACACATTGACATGTTGACATGCTGGGCACTCAGCAATAGCAGCAAGGTTGGTCTTGGAGAAGGAGCCATCCTGCGACACTCATGCATAACATCTATCCCTGTTATCATGGCCACTTTGTTGATTATCAAGTTGTGGAGTATCCGGGGGGAAAGCTGGAGACAGTCATAGACTACATCATCTAGTCCCCATGATTGCTGAAGCATCTCTGCAGATGACACCCTTTCCTGAGCAGTCACATGGGTAAGAATCACCCTTAACATTATGCCAACTCCAAAATGTCTAACAACATGATTATTTCTGAGAACTGTCCTGTCACCAAGCCTCTATACTGGATCTTATCAATTTCATGACCATTCATTCACTCTTTGTCTTTGTTCCCTTTAGATCTACAACTTCAGTATTCTCAAAGTCCTTCCTTTAGCTAAGTTTTTCCTTCTTTACTGTCTTCTTGGGTGTCCTCTGACAGACAGCAGCAGTGCATTCCTGTCTGATCTCAGATCCTCATGCAGAGTCATCCATGAATCAAAAGACCTGGTGTTTTTCTTCTGTAGTCAAATGATTATGGGCATAGTCCCATGAGCCTATAGGGTTGGATGAAAGATAGGCAAGAGTACAGAGATGTGGAAGGCTAGTGCTAAATCTCAAAGTACAAGAATCACAGGGAAGTCATTGCTGGTGACCTCAGCTGTGTACATCACCAAGGAAAGTGAGCCTCAGGAGAATGTACAGGACGTCCTGGCACAGCCTTATACCCACCATCTGTTAGTATCCACACACCTGTCCACAGCCGCAGAAACTGGGCTCACAAATCTCATAAAAGTACTTCGCATTGGCCAAATCTATCATACAACCCACTGAGAAAAGAATGTAAGAAATGTAGTTTGAAAAATCAAGATCACAGGATCAGGGAAGAGGAGTGAACAACTGTCAAACAAAAATTATTGACAAATAAAATTTGACAGTTTATTTGACCAAAGAACAATTCATAAATTGGGTCACACTCAGAAACAGGAGATTCAGAGCTGCTGCCCTGCAATGTGGGCAGTAAGTACTGATAGAAATAACACGAAAATAAAAAAAAAAAAAAAAAAAAACAGAAATAGCTTAAAAGACTACAGCTGGAAGTGTGCCTTATTTGGCTATGGAATGATGAGTTGACTGCCTATGATTGGCTGAAGCTCAGTTTCTTATGTTTGGCTCAGATTCACTGCTTATTATACTCCTAAATCAGGTTTTCAGTTTGTTTAGCTACAAAATTAGGTTACAGTTGGTTACATAGGGGCCCAAAGTCTGGAAACAACCTCAGGCTAGTGGTCCCCTGCTTATTGAATGCTCAGAAAAGGGCATGGATGCCACTGCATTGACCATAGAAACAGACTGCATGAAGCGTATCTACTGAAGACACAGGATCCTATGACAAAGTACACTCCAGGACCATTCCTAAATAGGTTATAGGGAAAAAAAATCTCAAGATACGAGACCTTAACACATGACCACAAGAAACCAATGCCCCGAGAGAGGACAAAACTTCCTAAAGTCATATCGTAATACTGGCAGTGTCACAATTTGAATCCATGGAACACTTAAAAATCATTTCTACCACCCGCAGTTCCGTGGCTATAGTTTGAATTACTCTGAGAAATCCTGCCGAAGTATAAGTTGTTCACTCCCAAGTGCCATGCTCTTGCATTCATTCCCTGTTCTGAACACTGCTGCAAACCCAAGATGCTGTTTAGAAACTCCAGATAACAAAGCCCCTCCCCTGTGCACATGAACAAATTGCATCCGAAAGATTAAAGTACCCAAAGCACCATACTTTTAGTGGAAAAGGAATTTAATTTACAAAATATTCAGATACCAAACAGATCTCCTTTTCAAGTTTTTCTTTTTTCTGACTTCTGTTTTCTAGATTCTGCATTAGGACCCAAATCCTTCGGTTAGCAGAAAAGAACAATCTTGAACTGGGAATGTAACTCAGTGGAGCAGCATCTGCCTGGCAGGCACAAGGCCCTGAGTTCAATTCTTGGCACAAAAAAAAGAGAATATTGTCTTCTCTGAGAGAAAACCAAACTTGCATTTCATGATCTTTCACAAACCCTAGACTCTGCCTGGACAAGCTGCTTAAATCAGGCTTTTCTTTTCCTGGTCTACAACACACCCAGAAGCACAACAAGGCTTTGTGTTGCAAATGCTTTTTAGGTTTTTGGGATTTTTTTCTTTTTGCCTCACAAATCTGTTTCCACTGCTTCACCATTCTGGCTTATTATCTCTGCCCAGATAAACATTAGCATAGCATATTATCATATCTAAAACCCAATCATACTTCAATTTCCCTGGTTTCAGATTAGGGTACCTTAATCCTTTGGGGGAGAGAAAATCTGGCAACATTTCTGTTTTAGTGATAAGAACAAGATTGTGATTTTGCCAACCCTCCAGGAAGAATGAAGGGCTACGTTAAATTCCGCTGTGGAGCACCTGTCACCACCAACCCTTGGGAAAGTTGAAAGGTGCCTAAGGAACAGCAGGCTGACAGGAGCATACCAATGGTCACAGCCCAGTGCTGCAGTATCACATTCTTTGAAAAAAGCAGGACTGCACTGTAGGGCTCAACGGTAGGAGCATCAAGTCTCTTACACTGTCCCTCTATCTGAGGCGAAACACTACTTCTACCGGGAAACACGGATGAATGTGTCTCAGTGACATTTGTGCAGAGACAGAGAGAGATGAAAGTGCCCCAGGACAGTCTCAGCCTCCACTTACCAAACAGCCTGTAGGAGGTCGTGGCTCTTGACTGGGGCCACACCTGTTGCTAGCAGCAGCCTCGATCTGACCAATGGGATTAGCTGCTCATCTTCCTTAAGTTCAATGGGATGGTACTAGAAGGGATCTAGGGATGAGAGATCAGGAAGGGGAGAGGGGCTGAGTATTTTGCCTTCTCTACATACCACATTCTCTTGTGCTTAAGAGCTCATCTTCTAACCCCACCAGAGAAAATTCAAGGATCAGGGCAACCTGGGCACCCTGAGTTTGGACTTTGCTAGACATTCTCCACTTCTCCCTGCTACATGCACCACCACATTTTCTCCCAGGCCAGGCCGTTGCTGGAATAAGGTGATTTGGCTGAACTGAGAGTGAGTATGGAGTGCCTGCCAAGGCTTATTTCTGATTCATCTCCAGAACTTGTCCATTTTCCCAATAGAACAAACACCAAAATAGAATTTCACAGCTCTCTAACTGACAGGAAGAAAAAAGTCCCTGTTCAGCTTAAAATGGTTTTTCATAAGAGGCTCCAGAGAATTCTTGAAGAGATTGGCACTGGCCATGCGTAGGCCAGAAAGTATGCTTTCCAATTATCTGACATCCTCTTCCAACACATCCAGGGCACTTTTTGCATCTCATTTGCATCAAATTTATTTTAGCACATTTTTATTACTCCTTTATTATTCTCTTTTCATTCCCAAACATTCAATAATAGAGAGTTATTATCTTAAGTAATTCTATGCTGATTATCAACCACACTGCATTCTGCATCTCTCTCTCTACTCTCCATGAAAGACCCTCCCCCTCCCCAACAGCAAGCCCAGAAACATGGCCTGGATGAACAAAAGAGGACATGGAAGCAGAGAGCACGGGTCAGGGTAGGAGAGGAGGGACAGAATGTGGAACTAGATCAAGAGAAAGAACCTGGAGGAGCTATGTAATCTCTTTCAACTTTCCTCCAAAGTGTAATGCATGTAGTCAGCCTGTTTACCTGACTTTTGGAGGACTTGCACACAGGTGGTAGGTAACATATCGTATCCCTGGAGCTCCCAGCATCCTCTACAGGACAAGAGATTAAATGACGAAAGGTACCGTAAAGCTAATCCTTATCATCTGACTGGTCATACTCATCCATGTTTCATTTCTGAAACCCCATCAATTATCCATGCTCCTATGTTGTCCTCAACCTTAGACCACCCCTAGAGTTTTGAAGTTTATTTTGAATAACCTAATTCCCTGTGCTCACTGACTCAGGTGGAATTTTTTCTTCAGGTAGAGAGAATCCCCCACTGAGAGGGAATTACCAAGTTCACAGGGAGAGGTTAACAACCATGGGGAAAGGCTAATGGCTCCTACTGCATCTTTCATGCTCAGACTCTAGAACAGAGACTAGATGAGTGAGCAAACCTTAGGCAATGCCAGACAGGTGAAAAATGAGCTGTGAACTCCCCCCTGCTGGAGAAGGCAAGGCCTCTGGTTAAACCATAATGGCACAGTTGATGCAACCGCAGGAGGAGGCTTGCCCTGCTAATCCCGCAGGAGAAAACTGTCCGTGTACAACCCTCCACCTCATTAGAGCTTCAGTTCATTTATTAAATATTGAGCACATCAGATGGTTCTCTTTGGTGTAGAAAAGGAGAGTCCTTGTTCTTGGAGGGGGCTACTGTGTATCCTCCTGAGAAAGTCCAGTTGGCTGTGCTAATTGCTAACAGATTTTGCACACACTGTTATTTCTTCATCTGCCCAGGAAGTACATGCTGCACTGCAGGAGATGTGGGACAGAACTTCGTTGCTAGGAGTCTTAATGATAGTGGCAATTAATTATTCACACCAGTAAAAGGAAAAAGCTTAATGAGCAGCCCAGCAACTGCACCTACTCTAGGTGGTTGAATAAGATGAGGAAAAAAAATATGGAAACCTCTGATCATTTAGTCTATCCCCTGATCTCCAGGTGGGATCATGCCTTATGACAGAATGAGAAAAGACCTTGGCTGAGATTCACATTCACAGACAATGGAAAACTGACATCTGGAACTAGAAAAGAACTTGCCTACACACAAAGGAAGTGAGTATCCCTGTGATGTTACTGCCTGCCACATTCTAAGTTTTATATCTATGTGCTCATTTAACCTTAATAACTCTGTAAAACAGGTGCTGAGCAGTGCTTCTTGGCTGGCCGACCACTAGTTACAATGATGATCCTTCTGCCTAATTCCATGTCTATAGCCTGCTTGTCCTTTCTCCCTACAAGGGTACCTGAGCCAATGGATGCCAGATTGGAGACTAAGCAAGAAATCCAGAAGGAATCCAGCAATAGAGTTTTTAACCTATTATTGAAGCCACAGGACAGAAAGAGTCCAGTTAGATGAGTGTCTGCTGTGACTTACCACACCAGTCTAGATTCAATGTTCTTGTGATCTCTGTCTCCTGCCCTTCAGTGACTACTGTGTCACACTCAACATAGATTTCCTTTTTCCTAGGCTAGCTCTAGGGAGTTCTGCTGTTTGCAGTCCTTTTGTCTAATTCAACAAAATACTATTCAGGCTTAAAAAAAAGAAATTTTGATGTGCTATAGCATGAGTAAACTTAGAGGAAATTATGCTAAGTGCAATAAGTCAGTCATGGAAGAACAGTACTCATTCCACTTCAGTGAGGAACTTAGAGTTTCAAAGTCACAGAGACAGAAAGTAGAGTGGTGGTTTTCAGGAGATAGGGAGAGGGAGGATGAAGAATTAACATTTATTGGAGGATTATCAGTTTTCTAAGATGAAAAGAGCTTGAGAAAGTGAAGGTGATGATGGTAACATGGCATTATGACCCTACTTAACACCACAGATTGTGCACTTCAAAATGCTTAGGGTGCTTACACCATGCCCCATTACTTTTATATTTTTATGTATCAGTTAAAGAAATAAAAATAAATGTGTATCTTGTTGTGAAAGAACAGGGATAAAAGTAGTACTTTAAAAATTTCCCGGTGCCTATCTGTAGGTTCATTCCTACTTGCTGAGTTGAAGTAAGACAGCTAAAGGAGTTCTAGAAAGGAGGTAAGGAGAAAAGAAAGGAGTTACCTTTACATAACTAGGCAATGGGGAAGAAGATACATCTACTTGGAGGGACAAGATACCTTCTGATCCTAAACCAATTGTAATGTCATAAGTGATGTAAATTAGTAAACTAACATCTGAAGTCTGTCCAGGTCCTGGCTTCTGAGCACCCTACTCACATGTTTCCACTTGGTCTTAACAACTCTGAAAGACAGGTGCTATTATCACCCCCAGTACATAAATGCAAACACTAGGACAGAGGCTAATCCGTTAGTTTAATGTCACCCAATAAGAAAGAGGCAGAGCCAATATTTGAACTCAAAGAGCAAGCTTTCTTGCCCACTGTGTAAGGGGTGGATGGACAATAAACTACGTAGGTTCCTCCTTCTCTTTAAGGACCCCAAATTTAACAAGATTTTTTCAGAATGTCAGATGTAAACCATAATAGGCATCAACAAATAGCAAAGTCTATACTACACAAGTAAAAGGTCTTAGGATTAAAAAAAAATTGTAAAGAAAAATAATTATTGTTAACAATAATTATTTAATTATTTTAATCCATGTGATTTAAGACACTACCTCAGCAGTCAGATACCTCTGAGTATATTCTAATCTTCACCTCAATGAGAAGAGACATAGATAGGAATTTAGTATTCCGTCCTGGTACGTCAGCCACGTACGATCAGGCTTCAGGAGCCAATGTTAGTGTTTTGCAAATTAGTGGAACCAGAAATATTTTACATCACCATTCTGATCAAGCATGTAACTCTATAAAATAAAATAGAAAATAAAAGTTTTAATTTTAAAATCTGAGTCAGGTATAGGGTATAAATCTGTAACGCAGCACGCTGAATGGCCGAGGCAGGAGGATAGCAAGGTTGGAGCCACCCTGAGCAATTCTGAAACCTACCAAAGCTGTGTTTCAAAATAAAAACAAACAAAGGGCTGAAGATATAACTCAGTGTGCAGGTCATCAGTTGAGAGTCCACAAATGGAAAAAAAAATCCATGCTGTTTGCCTTGAGAAGTAGTCAATCCTTTCTGTTTGTTTGTATTACAAACCAAAGACTCAGAATCAACCAGCAAACTCATGTGCAATTGAAAACTATTCAATACACAGAGCTGGCCTGTCGCCATCCACTCCATCATCTCTAAACTTTGAGTAGGAAAGACAGACCCTTTCCTTCTTCAATCACATAAAGAGTCAATCTAGCTGGGAGAGGAGGGATGATTGGAAAGAGCAGAGGACACATACAAAATGAAGTACTCCTAGTCGGGAAAAAAAAGGTATCCTCAGGGCCACAGGCAGAGCTGAATAGTCATTCAAATACAAACTGCCTAAACAGAAAATATATTGTTTCAATAGAATCATCCCAACTTTTGGCTTATGTTTTAAGACATGTAGATATAAGAATTGATATATAATATATTAGAGTTCAGTGTCTGAAGTATCTGGCTCATAGACTTGTTTCCTTGAAAACTATTCAAGGGAATAAGTTGATTTCCCATTTTTATTAAAGGTTACCAACTAGATAATTCATTTTCATCCCCCAGACTATCTAGCAAGACTTAATAATCTAAAGAGCATGAAGGAGTTGTAGGGCTTAGAAAGAAGGGGAGAAAAAAGAACAAAAGCAACACTCGGCATGTGCAACTTCAATGAGTAAGCAGAATACAGCAGTTCCTTAACTTATGATGGGATTATGTTCCCAATAAATCCATCACAGGCTGAAAGTATTGAAAGTTGCAAATATATTTAAAGCCCCTCACCTGCTGAACATCATAGCTCAGCAGCACAGTTTACTAGAGTGGCAGATAGTTCCTCTAGGAATCCCATGGGCTGACCGGGGGCTATGCTCACTCCTGTCCCCCAGCACATGAGAGGGAATCACAAGGGACATTTCTAGCCCAGGAAAAAGTAAAAGTCAAAGTTTGAAGTGTGGATTTTACTGAATATATATCAGTTTCCCACCACTGTTGAATTTAAAAATTCTAAGTTGAACCATTCTAAGTTAGAGCCAGCCTGTAAAGAAATTTGAAAACCTCTGGCCCATGAATTGCTTTGCATAGCCTTTCTAGCTTTCCCCCATTATAAGATGCTGTAGAATCCAAGGCATGAGGGTGGATTGGCTACACCCCTAGCATTTGTTTATAAGACCTGTGCTCATAAAGAAAAATTGTGGCTCAGGAGGTGGAGAGAGGGGTGTAGGAAGAGATTCTGGAAAAGAAAACAGATCAGGGTTTAGAAATAAAAACTATGTGACACAAATACAGTCATACCTTATCAAATAGTGCTTTTGTGAGTCCCCAGAAACCCCAACCAAAACCATTTATTTACTCTGTTTGATAGTCACTCATCCTCCTCATTTTCCTTCATGTTTGTTCCTAGCCATGCAACGGTTACCATCTTGTACCTTTCTACTGCTCGGTAATTTATAAGGTATATTCCCAACTCCAGGCAATCTTGCTAGTAGGCAGTACCATTTCAGAGAAGAATACCAGATCTTATGGCCAAACTCCAACCCAAGTATTCTGTTCCCGGATTTGGGACTTTTTTGATGTCTTTTTCTGTCCCTTTGTTCACATGATCTTATCTTGAGTAATCTCTCACATCCTTTCCCACCTGACCAAATCTGCTCACGCTCTACTGACAAACCCCTCTACTTTAAACCATCACAGAATTATTATTTATTTACTACTCCTGGTATGTAATTAAGTAGAATGTTATTTGCTATTCTTGTTTATATATATTTTTTGCAGTACCGGGGGTTGAACTCAGGACCTTGCACTTGCCAGGCAAGCACTTATTCTACTAAGCTATCTCCCCAGCCTCTATAATTTTAGATATATCTCTCCTAGTAGAGTCTAAGGCATGTGTGAATGGGAACATGTTCTTTCACTGCATCCCTATTCCTCACAATTCCCTGAAGAGTATGATGTAGCACATAGTTTAAATGTTAAACATTTTTTGTTGAGTTTACAAAAAGGCAATGCAAGAGGAAAAGGATAATGCAGCGCCCAGATAGCAAAATGATGAAATAGAGACATGATGGAGATACACCCTTTGATGTCTGTACTATCAGCTTTATGAATCAATGTAAAGTTTAGGAATTTTTTTCTTTCAAAAACTACAGCACCTAATTTAGAGGTGGCATTATCTCCTTATTTTATTTCACTTTTATTAGCACAAGTTTGCAGCACATAATGATGACAATGATCATGGGGAATTGGTAGGGAGTTGGTAGGGAGTTGATCATAACACATCTTAATTCTTTTTCACTTTCCCTCTCTTTCCTCTCCCTGCTCCAATCCTAGTCTTCTTCATATTTGAAAAGATCTATTTTTTTTCTCTACTCTGTTTCTTAATTCATTTTTTCCTTGGGTTTCTCATAAAAGGGAAGCCATGTTATATTTAACTTTGTGAGTCTGACTTATTTCACCATGGTCTTGTGGCACATCCAGATCTCCTACGAATGACTCACTAGCTCAGAAACTGAAAATTAAGAATCCATAGAATGTAATGTAGTCCTCTCTTGTTACTTTTCTCTCATTTCTGGGACAAAATATCAGACAACCAAAATTAAGGAAGGAAAGCCTTATTTAGCTCACAGTTTGTGCGGGTTCAGTCCATGTTCTGCTGGCTCCAGTCCACACTCTCTCTGGCACATGGTAGAGGGCAATAGTTCATGGTTGCAGAAAACAGCAAAAGCAGCAAGAGTGAAAAGGGAGACACATCAGAGAGCAAGCCTCTTTCCCTCCCTGATACCGTATGCAGGGTCCCAACCCAGGAAGCCACACCCATAATACCAGTATCAGGCTATGAGTCAAAAATTCTAGAAGCCTGTCCCATGATTGCATGAGGCTTTGGAGGGACAAGAAGACACAAACTACAACAAGTCCCAAAACCACAGTAGATCTTGAATAATTTTTAATGAAACCCAACCAAGACTTAAGCTCTAAATCAATATTTTACTCCATGAAATATTCCCAGAACTACTTTCTTATTAACAATAAATAGTTTAAAACATCTTTCATGTTTTATATTTCATGTTTTATTCATGTGTTAACAAAAAGCAAAGTTAAAAATGACTAGTTTGTCAAACATCTACCATATGCTAGACATTGCCAGACAGAGAGATATCTTGCATATATTATTCCCAATTCTTAAAAGATGCTGAAAAGTATGGATTATTACTGACATTTTAAAATATGAAGGAAAAGCTGGAAGAGTTTATGTAGGAGTTGTGTTTGGGGAATCAGAAAACCAAATAAAACTCCCCATCAGAAAGCACACAGAAATATGGGCTAAAAAATCATATAAACATCTGTTAGAAAACTGAACACATAATAAACTGAGAGAAAACTCTGAGGGCCAAAATAGGTTAATACATATAGTTTCAAAATGAGTTGAACTCCTTTGCAGCCTGTGAGGTGGGAAGAACTCTGGATTTTGTAATCTAGGATTTTATGCCCAACAGGGCCAGGAAATAAAGAAGGAGAGTGGGGCCAGGGATATGGCTCAGGAGAATAGGTGCTTCCCTGGCAAGCACAAGGGCCTGAGTTCAATCCCTGGTTCTGGGGAAAAAAAAAAAGAGGACGGAGAGTGGAAATTAAGTCTTCTCACATGCAACCAAGAGCCACATTAAGCTATGAATTCAGTGAAGGGGTAAATTCAAAACCCTGACATTGGGAACTAACAGGAAACCATGTATGTACATATGTATGTATGCATGTGTGCATGTATGTATTTTTACCATGGTCTAGGAATTAGTAGAAATAAAGCTTTCTCTAAGAGTTTATAACCAGGAATATGACTCTGTATACAGGGTATGAAGTCACCTTATACACCTTTTCAAACTCTAGAACCATAAAAAATGTTTTTTTTGGCATGTTAATGGTGTTGATGCACCTGGAAGTAAACAAGTAGTACTGAGTTAGTATATAATCCAAAATTATAAAACACAGAAGGAAAATATTCTTGGAAAACAAATGTCAATAAGGAAAACAAAGAGGAAAATTATACTTTTAAACACTGCAATGATGGAGCTATCAGTGAAACCACAAAAGAAATACTTTAAAAGATCAGTTATGAAAGAATAGAATATTCTGAAAAGAAACAACAGTGTAAATGTGTAACAGAAAAGTCTGAAAAAGAATAGAGTGGAACTTCTATTAATAAATATTTAGTGAATTAAATGAAACAAAATCAACAAAAGATTTTCAAGCTTTTTGGAAGTTTATTACTTATTACTGAGATTCCATGCATTTATTATAGTATTCTGCAACTTTGGTGTGCCTAAAACATTAAATAAATAAACATAGAGAACAGGTTAAGTAGATTAGATATAATTGAAGAGAGAATTAATGAATATGAAAGTATTTATAAAGAAATTCCTCAAAATTATTTTTAGAGACATTAAGATTTTAAAAGATTTAAAAATCCAATACTGAGTCCTGGGAGATAGCTCAGTAGAATAAGTATCTGCCTAACAAGTGCAGGGTCTTGAGTTCAATCCTCAGTACTACAAAAATAAAACCAATACTAGATATTAATAGAAGACAGAAGAGGAAGGATTAAAATGTGTCCAAAGAGAGCTCTAAAAAGGGAAATTAGGGGCTGGAAGTGTACCTCAATAGGTAAAGTATTTTCCAGGCACATATGAGGCCTTGGGTTTGATTACCAGGACCATCAGAAAGAGAAGAGGGTAAGGAGAAAGAGACAGAGATGGAGACAATAAAAAGAAGTGAGAAATGCATTAGCAGAAAAGATAATAGTAAAGAATTTCCAAATATTCAAGAATCCATAATTCATAGTGTATAGTTTTACGAACAGAATAAGTAAACAAACATCCACATATAGAAACCCAATGTAAAGCTTAAAATACCAAAGATTTTTAAACCATTCAGAAAGAACATATGCACCACCTGCAAAAGAGTAATAATTACACTAACAAAAATTTTTTCAAGAGAAACAAGACAAGGAAATAATATATTTGAATTTTTGGAAATAAAAAGGTCATCCTTGTATCTTTCACTAAATTAGACCACTATCCATAAGTCAAGTAAGATAAAGACCATTTCAGGCTAAGTCAGAGAACTTTCCACCAAAGAAATCAATAAAGGATGTGCTTTAGGAAGAAGGATTCTCAACCCACATGAAAAGAATGAAACCTATGCAAGACTGATAACTAAATTGTTTTAAAATGTAGCTAATCTACATAAGCCTTAACTATAAAATCAACAATAATTATGATGGCTGTTGACTCTAAAATCACATAAATTTTAAGTATTAAATAATGAAATGTAAAAAGAGAAGATAAATAAATTCTAAGCATTTTATGTTGTTCAGGGGAAAAACTTTAGAAGAATCCAATCCAAATTTTAAGCTAAACATGCATGTGAAAATGTTAAGGGTAACCTTTAAAAGATGAAAACAGAAGGCATGAATTTCAAACAGTAGAAAAGGGAAAATGATTAAAAATAACAATCAACATAAGGCAGTAAAAAGAGAAGAACAACAGAAAAAGTAAGACCAAAAAAAAAATCACAAAAATGAGAGAAATAAAATCAATTATTAATCACAGTAAACCTATGTGATCTATATATGCTAATTATAAAGATAAAGATAATATTTTTAAAAAATTCTTTGACCATATTTACAAGAGCAAATAAATTATTGAAAGCTGAACCAAAAAACATCTAAATGAAAAAAAAAAATAGAAAACTCAGTCTTACTAGTAATTAGGAAAATGTTGGTCAAAAGAACAACGGTATCTAATGTCACACCTACTGGATTAGTAGATACCTAAAATTACCAATTATTATGAAGCAATGATAGTATCCTACATCACTGTAAAACTATCAACTGATATAACCATTTTGGAAAGATATGTGACAAGATTTAGTAAAGTTAAAAATATGCATACCTTCAAGCAAGAAACTATTCCTGCATATAAACCCTAGAGAACTGTTAAGCAAGTGGGCACAAATTTATTTTCAGAATTAGTTATTATAGCCCATATTTACATTGATAAAATAGGCTTGTTTCTTTTTATTTGTTTTATTGTTTTTTTGTTTTGTTTTTCTTTTTCTTTTTCTTTTTCTTTTTCTTTTTGCAGTACTGGGGATTGAACTCAGGATGTTGTGCTTGCCAGACAAGCGCTTATTCTACTGAACTATCTCCCTGGTCTGATAAAATAGACTGTACACAAAAAATGTACACCACAAAGCACAGACAGTGACATATCAATTACTACAGAATACCAGGCAATGAGTAATAGGAATGAATGAATTACGACAACATGAATCAGGATAAATTTAAGAAACTATATTGAGCAATAAAGTCAAGTTGCATAATCTAGGTTTATTTATATGAAGCTCATAGAAAGTCTTACAAAACAATATCAAATGTTTTATAGGTTCATGAGTATAAAGTATAAAAACTTGCAAAAGTGATAAATGCAAAGTTCAGAAATGGAGAGAGGAAATACGCTCAGACAAAGTACAGAGTCTTGAAAACATATGTGAAATGTTAAAATTAGACGAAGTACATGATGTACCCACGATCTATGCCATCAGTCTCTGTGCTTTTCCTTGTGGTTGAAATATTTCATGTTTTAAAAATACATACGATAATTCAGATATAGTCCTCCTACGAATTAACCAGGCCCCAACATCCCTTCCTGAGAAAAAGAAAATGAGAAGACAAGCTGAGATGGGAGGACAAAAGAGGACTAGGAGAAAAGGGAGGAGCAAAACAAGTTTAAATGGCTTGTCCAAGATCGCACGGGTGATCGACTACTGAGTTGATACACAGACCGAAGCAGTTTGACTCCAAAACTCTTCCCATGTCCACTCTGCAAGCTGCTACAGCCAGGCTAACAACAGACAGCTTGAATAGCCTTTCCAGTTTGGAAGGGCTGAACCTTGTCCTCTTCCCTCCTCTCTTCATGAACACATTTTGACTCATCTCTAACCTTCCTTCCCACCTAGTTTCACTCATTCTTTGGCCTTTGTGTTCCCAGAAATCAGAAGCAGGTGCTACGAGTTAGGCAGAAAGAGTGAATAACGCTGTGCATTTTAATAGGTGAAGGCAGATGACAGCATTCTGAGCCCCTGCCACTTTATAGTCTGTATTTTCACAGTGGAAATAATTTAAGAATACCTCCAGCTAATTACTCACTAAATTAATAAACATTTTCCAAGTGTTTTCTCAAAGCTTACCTTTGTGCTCACAGGCACATGAGCTGGGAACAAGAAGGAAGTTTGTGATGCGGGGAGGGAGAATATTCTATGTGATGAAAACTTACAAATGGAAAACAAAGCCCTATGGCTTTAAAAGTATAAAGGGAAGAAGAGATTGAACTTGAAAAATGCAAACTGTATATAAACTAAGATACACTCAACCGAGGAAAATTATTCCAAAGCACAAATATTCATTGGGAATGAAAAATAGGCTGAAAGGGACTAGTGAGTGATAGATAAGAATGAATGTTGGTGATAAATATGAATAAGATATGAAATCTCAATGTGATATTCCAACAAAAAAAAGCAATTGCTTTTTTATTACATAAGAAAAGAGCCTGTGTCTCAGAAATAGCAAGTGATAATTTATCTTTTAAAAACTGATTAAACAGTACCTAGAATGCACATTGTAGTTGAGAAACTTGGGAACCATTAATATACATACACAAGAAAGTTATTCTGCACAGGATAATCCTAAGGCATCTCAGAGACAATTAACATTTCCTGTCCACTGTATGGCCAGCCTCATGCTGGATCAGTGGTCATTCCCAACTTAGTTTGGCTTCATCACTGCGTAGAACTAAAAGAAAATGTATGCACTAACTTAGCCATTCTACCTCTTGACAGGAGTGAAAATCATCCCAAAGATGATACAAATTACGCATGTGTTTTTCTAATTTACTTTTCCTCGCTGCACTTTAGCTAGCCACACTGTGCAAGCCAAATCTGCAGCAGTGGCCCTTCAGCACCACTGCCTTTGCTGAGAGGGCTCAGACTCCAACTACGAAGTGAGTGATTAGAAGAAGAGCCCCTTTACCATTAGAATTCAACAGTATGGTGTGTTTGGAAAGCTGCCCAACCGCTCTTCCCCTGGTCTCTCTGCTGTTGTTAGAATTTGCTCTTTCAAATCAAACTGCTCCTCCACCAGGCCCTGCATCTTCTCCCTGAATCCTGTAGGGAAAAGTAAAAAGTTTCCATATGCCTCCAACCAATAGCTGAGTGCCACTGAAAATGGAAATGTTCCTCTCAGCTTACACCCAAAGTGCAAAGTGGGATACTAGCCATTTATAGTCTCAATGTAAGACAATGAAAGGATCTACCTGTCAGAGCCTAATGAAGTCTTTATCTGAATAAGGGGATAGTGGGAAATTAGGGACTGCAAAAACAAAACCTTTCCTAGATATAAGATCCAGACAAAGTGACTCTTGGTAGGACCAACTGAGAATCACAGTTTAAAGATCAACATGGATCACAATTTGACCAAGAAATACGCAGTACTAGAGATCAAGCATTTCAAAGGACCAGTTCAATTCTAAGCTTAAGGATAAATAATAATTCATATAGCTAACATTTATTACACAACCAACACTGCTGTAAGCACTGTGAAGTCATTAACTCACTTGCTCAACCACAAACTGACTGTCATTATGCTTATCTTTATTCTTGTCATTATCCTTATTGTTGGGATAAAACACTCAACACTCACAAATTAAAGGAGTGAGTTAAAGGAGGGAAGGTTTATTCCAACTCACAGTTCATGAGTTCAAAATGCATATTCATTTGGCTGCAAGGCAGGGAAGCATGGCAGACTGGGCTGGTAGAAGTCAAAGAGCTTGTGAGGAGGAGGCAGTGAGCAAGGAAGCAGGCCTTACTTTCATTTCATCCTTTCCAGAGAAGGCATCTTTCAGACAGTGCCACCCACCTCCAGAGTGAGCCTGCCCATTATCCACACCTAGAACTATGTTAAACTAATCAGGGGACTGAATTCATTATCACGCCCTTAATCCATATTCACACACCCTTAATGCATGTTCACACACCCTAGATTCAGCCACCTGAGAATGCCCCACCTGTAAGCACATCAGGCTTTAGGGGACATCTGGGTACAAGCCATAATAGTGTCTTAAAGATGAAGAAATGCGCCATAGCATGGTTATCAAGCTGTTGGAGAGTCACAGGGCTAGCCCTTCTGCAGAAGGCAGGAGCCCAGGCAGCCTGTTTGAGGAAGCTGTGTGTGAACAATCACAATGTACTCTCTGGAACATTTGGGAGTACAATATGGGGACCACAAAGTTGAATAAGAAAAGTTTTCAAAATAAGGCTTTCAACATTAACCTTAAGAATCTCAACATACTAGTGAAAAAAAAAAAAAAGCACTCCCTGGAAAGAAAGAAATGCATTTGTATTCACTTGAAATGCTACATTTCTAAAATGTGCTTCAAATGGGATTTTGACAAAATTGCCTGGGCAATTTCAATGAGTTATTTAAATTAAATAATTAATAGTTTCAGATAGGTTTACACTTGTCCACATATAATAAATTTTAGTCAGAAAAGAAGGAAATGGAGTCCTAGCCCAGGTCCGGTGAGTGTGCGGAGAGTTTCCTGCTACCCTGC
>NW_004524629.1:11888775-11891862 GCF_000260255.1 Octodon degus
TTATATTCATTTATGTTTGTAAACAATTTATTTTCAATTTGCAATCTATTAAAAAATAAAATAAAAATAAAAATTTTTTTATAAAAAAGATGTGAATCTTGGGGGTACATTCCTGTAGCCCCAGCACTCTAGAGACTGAGGCTGAAATTCTAAATCAAGCTTAGGCAACTTACAGTCTAATCAAGACTAAATTTCCAAAATAAAAATGGCAGAAGATGTAGTGTAGGGTAAAGACCCTGGGTTCAATCCCCAGTACCTAAAAGTTTTCTTGTAAAGTTTCTTTAAAGAAACAAAGTTTAATTTTTTATTCATCATTTTTAATGGTTTGCAGTCTTTGATCTAAGAAAATATTTTTCTATTTCAAGATCTCAAGTATTTTCTCTTCTGGAAGGTTTCCAGATTTGGCAATTATATTATAATCTATTTGAAGTTAATTTTTACATGATGCAAGAAAAAAGATCACAGTTTAATTTTCCCATATGTATATTCAATTGTCCTAGCACCACTGAGAGAAGTTATTACTCTTTGCCGATTGAGTTACCTGAGCATTTTGTCCAAAATCTGTAAAGCCACATAAACATATGGCTAGGTATGTTTCTGGATTCTCTATTGCATCTCATTGATTCATGTACATATGTTTTCACTAATACCAGGCCCCTTGATTACTGTAGCTTTCTTTTTAATCTTGAACTCAAGTGTTGGAAGTCATCCAGTTTAGCTCTTCCATTCAGCAACTTGTATTTCCATAAACTTTTTGCATCAATGTGTCTATTGTAGCAAAATAAAAGAGAAATTGAAAAAATAAAAGAGTTCTAAGATAGCTCCAAAAGAAGTACCTAAGATTTATAGGAGTCAAGGTAGGATTGAAGAAGAAACTAAATGTATAAAAAATTATTCAACAAAATCATTGCAGAAATTTTTCCAAATCTAGAGACTAAGATACCAATCCTACTTACTCTTCTCTCATTGCTGGGACAAATACCCAACACTCAAAATTAAGAAAGGAAAGGTTTATTTAGCTCAAGTTACTGGAGGTTTCAATCCATAGTCAGCTGTCTCCAAGGCAGAGTGGTGGCAAAGAGCAGAGAGAGCAACGAACGAGCAGCAGCAACCACAGCTGCAGAGAGCAAGTCTGTCTCCCTTACCTTGCATTCAGGCAGTCTACCCCAGGATGGGTGTAGTACTCACACCCATAATCTTAGCAGTACTCACACCCATCGTCCCAGTGGATCATGAGTTAATCACAAGCTCTAGAAGTCTGCCCCATACTACATAAGGCTTCGGGGAGACAACTAGACAAAAATCATAACAACACCCAAGTAAACAAGACATTTAGATACCCAAATAAACGAAGCACAAATGAACATCTTCATAAAAAATTATATTAAAAAATCCCAGAAACACAGAAGACAGAATATTGAAAGCCATTAGAGAAAAAAAAATACAATAATGCTTAAAGGAAAGCTTACCAGAACAAGAACAGATTTCTCAGCACAAACTATAAACACCAAAAAAAGGTAGAATGAAGACTTTAAAACCCTAATAAAATACAATTGTCAATGCAAATCACTATATCCAGAAAAAATGTCCTTCAAAATTGATGGAGAAATGAAAGATTTCGAAAAATCAGAGAACCTAAAGAAATATATAATTACCATGACAGCACTGCACACAAATATTCAAGGGAATCCAAAATAGACCCAACAAGGCCAACATCACCAAAAAGTTTAAAGGAAAGAACACACCTAACTGGGACAGTAGTTCAACAAAAGGAAATAGAAAGTAACTGGAACTGACAAAAAATATAATGACAAGAACTAGTGAATATCTCTGAATTATAATTCTCAGTACAAATTGTACTGAGCAGTCTCCAATCAAAAGACTAGGGCCAGTCTAATAGCTCAGCAGACTAAAGTGCCTGCTTAGACAGAGCCTGCCTGCCAGGTTGGATCCCCGGCATGCCATGCTCGCCCCAGCCCTGAGGAGCGCTGAAACAGTGATTGAGATTGGGCATGGTGGCACACACCTGTAATCCAAAACAAGAGAATCACTAAAGAGTCCAATCTATATAGTGACACCCTGTAGATCCTGTAGACCCTGCCCTTAATACAGAAAAAAGACACACTAGCAGAATGGATCAGAAAAATCATCCATACATTGCCTCCAAGACACATGTTTCATCCACAAAGAAATGCATAGACTGAAAATGAAAGCATGAAAAATGATACTCTGTGCTACTAGAGACCAAAAGCAAACAGAAGTCAACATCCTACTGTCAGGAAAAAATGGAATCCAAAGTGATCACAAAAGACAGTCACTACATACTTGTAAAGGAAACAATTCCATAAGAAGAGATAACAGGTATAAATATATACACAGACTATTGGTGTACCAAATTTCATTAAACAAAAACTTCTTGACATAAAAGAACAGAGACTCCCTTTATCCTCCTTCTAAAGAAAAAAAATGGACTCCTCCTTCTTTTCCCTAACTTATTTTAAATTTTAACCCTGAGGGTAAAACTGATATATTAAGGACTTAAATGCTGCATAGTTTTCTAAAATGAAAACTATGATTATGAAAGAAAGGGGTAAAATCACAGCAAACTCTGCAGAAATCCAGAAGATCATCTATGCCTACTTTGAGAACTTGTATCCCAATAAGGTGAAAAATGCAGAAGGCATGGACAGATTCCTACATACACATGAATTACCAAAGTTGAATCAAGAAGATATGATAATCCTAAATAAGACACTATTAATCAATGAAATTGAAGATGCAATTTAAAATCTACCAACAAAGAAAAGCCAAGGCTCTGACAGATTCACTAGTGAATTCTTCCAGAAATTTTGAGAAGACCAAATCCACTGCTCCTCAAACTCTTTCATGAAATTGAAAGAGAAGCAATACTTCCAAATTAATTCCTGGAAGAAATCATTTCCCTAATACCAAAACTGGATAATAACCCTACTAAGAACAAATCATCAAGATTACATACCATGACCAAGTTTGAATTAAAAGCAACATACCACAGTGACATATGCACAGCCATATTATAGAAGCACAATTTTTCATAGTTAAATCTTA
>NW_004524629.1:11892647-11893688 GCF_000260255.1 Octodon degus
GAATCAACAAATAGAATAATACAAGATTAAAAGCTTCACACACCAAATGAAGCAACCAAGAATGATGACACAGCCTACAGAATGTGAAAAATATTTGCTAACTATTCTTCTGATTGAGGCCTAGAATCTAGAATACATATAGACCTCAAAAAATTAAACCAGCAAAACAAAACACCTAATAAAATATGGAGTGTTGTAATAAACAAACACTTCGAAAGAAGTACAAAAATGGCCAATAAGTGCATGCAAAGATGTACAGGATCTTTGGCTGTTATAGAAATGAAATCAAAACAACACACATTTCATCTTACTCCAATAAAGATGGCTAACATTAAGGACTCAAAATACAACAAATAGGGGCTGGAGATACAACTCAGTGGGACATGCACCTGCCTGGCAATCTCAAGGTCCTAAATTTAACCCCTAGTACCAAAAAAGAAAAAAGTAAACACTAGCAAATGCTGGTGAGGATGTGGGGGAAAAGGAGCCCTTCTACATTTTTGGAGGGAATGCAGACTAGTACAGGAAGTATCTGACTTACAAACACTTGAGTTGTAAACTGTTACAGGCCTCACATTAGGAATATTCACACCTTCATAGACGTGAACTAATTGAGAAAGTGGCTCAGCTGTCTGCTGGACATTGTCACAACTGCTGGACATGTACCATAAAGTGTGAGAGTGTGATGCTGCACAGCACTGCCATACAGTTGGGCATTTACTGTATTTGTGCGTGTTTGGATTTTCAA
Organism: Octodon degus; assembly: GCF_000260255.1. Taxonomy (NCBI): domain Eukaryota; kingdom Metazoa; phylum Chordata; class Mammalia; order Rodentia; family Octodontidae; genus Octodon; species Octodon degus. Next base: position 11,893,396 of record NW_004524629.1, read on the forward strand.
TGTATTTAACATTGTATATTTGTGCCAAATACACAAGGTCAGAACCACAGAGTGTGACATTTCCAATCTTCAAGGCGGCATCTTTTGTGAGCCATGAATGAGTACTTGTGAAAAGAAAGCAGAGCACAGGAAGAAGACCTCAATTTGTATTTATCGGTCTTACGAACAAATCCAATTGATTAATGCTCTCCCTGAGGGGAACTTGTTTGTAAATCAGGTACTCACTGGACAGCCACTATACAAACCAGCTATCCCTCTTGTATGAATTTTCCCAAAAGAGTTAAAGACATCAC
>NW_004524629.1:11894463-11896158 GCF_000260255.1 Octodon degus
GAGATACATTAAGAAACAGGGAGACAAACTATGCACAGACAGGAAAGGGATCAGGAGATGGGGAAGAGGAGAGAACAGACTGAAAAGGGAGAAAAATTATCAAAATGTGGTAAATTGCATATTTACCAATTCCTCACAATAAATGGAATTATTATGTAGCACACACAATATAGTATTAAAGGCATATTGAAGAAAGATCAGAAAACAAATGAAACCCACTTGGCACTAAAGCATAGAAATCATTACTATCACTTTTGTAACACTGACTTTCAGGCAGAACCAAGTTTGGGGTTCAATTACAATAAATTGCATACTAGCACCACTCCTTTAATCCTTCGTCTCAATTTCTGACTTTTTAACATAGATTTTCAAGCTTCTTCCTTTGCACATTTCTATTTGGGCTGCCTTAACCTGAGTAAGTTTAACCTCAGCTATGTCACAAAGACATAAAGTCATCATATTGTAATGATACAAGCATGTTCACGTTCTATAGCAACAACTCACAATAGCTTTCCAGGGCCAGGGAGATGGCTCAGTAGAATAAGCACTTGCCTGGCTAAGCGCAAGGGCCTGAGTTCAATCCCTGGCTCCACCAAAAAAAATCTGCACCATAGCTTTCCACCTCTTTGGAAGAATAATAGACATTAAAGGTGAATGTCATTAGCATCTTGTTTAAAAACAGAAAAGCAAACAGGGTTGCTGATGTTCCTGATGTTGCATTTCCTGCTTTTTGATCCTAACCAAGAAGTGCCAGGGAAATTAGTGTTCTGAGTAGTCAGTCACTAGTCTAGAAATCTGAATATGAACTATTTTGCATAACACCCAGTCATTTGAATCTGTTTTCTCATGTTTATTCATTTTGAATGCCAGCTCTAAACTTGGATAAAACTGGGCAAGGTGAAGCAAGATTCATCAGTTATTCTCACATTCAGTGAGATATCTTTGAGACTGTACAGATCCACCTAAAACATGATTATGATGATGCTAGTTATGGTGATGGTGGTGGTGGTGGTGGCGTTGGTGGTGGTGGTGGTGGTGGTGGTGGTGGTCATGGTCATGAGGATGGTGAGGAGGATTAACTGGTATAGATATACAAGAGTTATGAGAACTGCTAACCTGATGGGAGAGATGTCCACAATGGGCAGACAAGCCCAACCTCATGCTCACACTTGCCACCACCGCCACCTGGCTGCTCACATAGGCAGGGTGTGGGGGCGTCCTGCCAAGGGAAGCCTACAAGAGACCTGGAGACACTCTGAGCTCCTTTCGCAGGTGATTTTTCTCTTCTGGCCATGACTGTGAGATTTCCAGGTGAGTAGAATTCAATTGTTATCAAAGTAATTCCAGTCAGGATAGTCACTGAAATTGTGTTTACTTGGGAGGAAAAACAAATATGAATAGTCTCATGGATGTTACTGATTTGGAAGAGCCTCCTTGTCCTCTCCTCTCTCACACTAAGGATCAATGTTACTGGATATACAGAAGCATCAAAAAGAGAAAAGCACAATCCACCAAGGAGCAAGAAGCACTTTAAGCCCAGGACCTGGCAAATCACTTACTCCCTGACCCTTTCTCCAGTCAAAATGAAAGGAAAGAAATGCTTCCGTATAGAAGATTGAATAAATATAATAAATTTCTTTGTTTTTGTAAAGGAATTCTCCTCTATTCTCTAACCTCTCTCTCTCTCTCTCTCTC
>NW_004524629.1:11897275-11943786 GCF_000260255.1 Octodon degus
TTAAAAAATAAAAATATTTTAAAAATATGAATATACATTTACATATTTTTACACAGAAATTTAGAATTCTAACCATATACAGCATTGTAGCAGGACTATGTACTCACTCATGACTCAGAGAAGGTGCTACCTCACAGATTGGAAATGTCCCTTTCTGCGTCTCTGACCTGTGCTCAGTAGAGAGTGATTAGAACCAGTAGTAACCATAGGACTGAGGTGCAGATCCCTTAGAATGACAGGCCAGTAAGTATCCCAGTGAGCACATATGAGCTAGGAGAAAAGAACTGGTATATGTTGCCCTATATTCTGTTCTCATTAGGAAGTGCTTGCTTTCTAATTCAGTGTTTAAAATATTTTCCTTCCCAAGAATTACTCAGTATTTTCATTGCTTTAGGATTAAAGGGATTTTTGTTGTTTTGGTAGTAGATCTATTGTCTATGGACTAGCTCTAAAAAAAACCCTAAATACATAAATACTTAATTATTTTCTTTAAATACAGCAAAAACTTAATCTGGAATAGATGGCTATTGTATTCAATTCTCACAGCTCTGAACTTGGGTGAAAATAAACAGAGTAAAGGAAGAATTAGTAAAATTATCATACATTTGGCTTGGTCCTCATTGAACTGTAAGTAAGCCCTACAAAATAAAATAAAAATATTTTATATAAATTATCAAGGAAAAGCATATTTCTGGCATTACTGTCACTGATTTTAGCTAAGTCTGCAAAGATATCTGGGGTCACTGTGTCCTGTGGTGATAACACGACACCTTGTGAAGCCTATGTGGAGCCACCATGCAGCTAGTAAGCAATGAAGTTGCAAAGAACAGAACACCAAAAGAATCAGAAAATATTTCAACCAAACATTATTTTAGCAAGACCATGTAGAAACTATCAAATTCAACCTCCATGCTTTGCAAAAGAGCAAACTACTGGTTCCAGTTGCTTGAAACTTTGACATAAGAAAAACAAATTAGTAGTAAAAAGTAACTAGAATTCAGACAGCATGACTTTCAAATCACGACCTTCTCACTGTGTGATTCTCACCATCAAGAACAAGCAAAAGCAAAAGGCAAGGAGCACCTCATGGTCCAGGAACAGCGATGCACAATCCAATCCCTGCAATGAGTGAGAGCCAGGTCTTCACTCGGAGGAGAAGTGACGCAGCTATTCGAAGGTAGGACCTGCTTTCATGCTTAGGGAGTGCTCGGGCTGAAGATGTGGCTTTGTGACAAGCACTTGCCTAATGTGTACGAGGTCCTGGGTTCAATCCCCAGAGTGCCAAAACAAATAAAAATAAAATGAAATGAAGAAATGCTTGTAGGTGGTGTTTTCTTTACTGCATAGGTTTAGTAGATTGTTTACATCTTTGGGTGATTTATTTTAATATGTTTATTCATATAACTCTTAAATTTACTAGTTACATGATTTTTCTATTTACAACTTTATTTCTATTAACTCTTTTATGTAGGTGATTTTTGTGCTTTGTTCTTTTTCCACTTTCATAGAGGACATATATATGTCCTTTTGTTCTTTTTTTTATTACTATGGATACCAAAGATGATACTTTTTATTTGATAAGTTTAAAACTGAGTTTTAACCTGACATTTCTTTTATATTTTTAATTTGACAATTGCTTAATAAATATCTGATGAACTGCATTTATGTATCAAAAATAATAGTTTCTGTAGCTTTCTGAATATGTTTCCTGTATTAGTCAGTGTTCGCCAGAGAAACAGAACCAATAGGATCTATATAGATATAGATACAGACAGAGATATAGATGCCGCTCTAGACAGAGCGACTATATGGAACTAAGTCACAGAATTACAAAGAGTGGAGGGGTTGATCTAAGATCTGCAGCTATCAAGCTAAAGATGCAGGAAATTGAGAGGTACAATTTCAGTCTCAGTCCAAAGGCATAAGAAGAAAGTTGATGGTGTGAGCTCCAGTCCAAATATGAAACGAAAGGCAGGTCAAGTCCTGCAGCCCACCTCAAAGATAGTCAGGCAAGGAGAGCTGGCTCTATTCAATGTTTTTGTTTTTGTTTCTATTGAGGCCTGCAACAGATTGAATAAGGCCCACTCACACTGGAGAGGACAATCTTTTTTTAGTCCACTGATAGAAAATTAATTTGATACAGAAATGATATAGAAATAGCCCACAGCCCCATCCAGAATACTGCTTAACCAAATGCCTGGCCACTCTGTGCCTCTGCAGGTTGGCATAGAAATTAACAAGCACATTCTCGAAGGATGCAGGTGAGGGCTTACATGAAAATGTGTCTATCATGATGCTCAATGAATGCTGCGCTTCCTTCCCTAATCGCCCCATTTCCTTACTGCTTTATTCCCAAATGCAGGAAAGAAAGGAAACAAACCCAGGATTGCCACTGACTTAGAATGCAAAAGGCTTGGGACCTTTTTATTCACATTTGTACACCACTATGGTAGGCAGAAGGAGGAAGCCTAAATTACAGAGTAACGGAAAGTTGGTGGGAAGTAATACAGAGTCAAGGTTCTGCTGCAGGTGCCCGCAAATATCCCCAGAGATGAGCCTCTCTTGACAAGAAAGCCCTGCTAATGAAGGTGAGAATTGTCCAGCATGAAAGATCTTCAGAAGAAGAGAGAAATAGAATTCCATGCAGCTCTCCTTTGGAAAGGGTTTGTTGTTGTTTTCTGCCTTAAAACTAGAAAAAAATGTAATTAAAAAATTATAAAATGTTGCTTTCAAAATAACTCCAGGGAATGAGCATGACCATTTTATCTCCACAAGGAGAAAGTGTTCCTGGAGGGAAGCTGTAACCTCCGCTTTCCTACCTAGCACAGGGGCAGGACAACACAGGAAGGTGAGTTTCATCAGGCTTGAGCTCCAGGTGGACTTTGGGCAGTAACGTAAGCAACAAGAGACTTCTGCGAGGAGTACAGTTAGTCATTCCTCTCTTAACTAACAAGTTCAGTGTGAATCAGCTTTGGGGAAAAAAACTTACAGGAGAAAAGGAAGATGCATAGTGAGGAGAAAAAAATGAGTCACCATCCTTAGTTTCAATATCCACTAGGAAGAAAAGTTAGTAATGAACAGAGCCACCTGCTCTTTACCACTCTTGTGAATAACATTTTAATTGGTGGTCTATCTTAAATGTATTAAGAATGATAAACTGTTAGTTTGGTATTTAGAATAATGTCTGGCACACATAGTCCTTCTGTATCTGCATGCAATTAGATCAAGAGACTGCATGGAATCCAAAATCTTTAAATGTTCATATCCTTTGTATAAAATGGTATAGTATTTTAATATAGCCCTTGTGTCTTTCTATATACTTTAAGTCATTTCTAGATTACCTAGTACAGCATAAATATTATAAAAATAGTTTCCATCTGCTCTTGATGGAATCATTGAAAGACTGATGGTCATAGCAAGTTAATAATTATTAAATGCATAAGATAAACTATAAGAACTTTTTCTAAATTATTTTATTCTCATTTAAACCTTTTATTGAACGTCTACTGTGACTCAGTGTTCTGGGTGAAGTTAAGGCGAGAGACCCAACCTACGTTCACATTCATTCTCCTGGTGAACTCGTAAGTTAGCTTGAATAAGTTCTTCCATTTAAGAGAAGAAGATGGCTGATATGCTCCTAGGCTTCCATAGTCCCAATCTAGGGACTAGAGAAGCTGAAATAATGACCCAGGCTGTAAGGAGGCAAATAAATACAGGAGACTTGAGAGTTAACAGTGATACAAAGAAGAAAATAAAGGACTGCATGTCAACATATTTTGTCTCACCTCCTCACCCAATTCTATAGCATATAGCTGAGTGCTTTCCTTCACCATAATTTAAATTTAACTGTTCATCTATGTAAGATTCTACACAGATAAACTAACAAATCTATTCCCTACCAACTGCAACGGCTCTGCCCCTAAACCAAAACTGTTTCAAGAATTTTCATTTATAGATCCAGAGCAAAATAGTGGTAATGCAAAATTTACCAATAGTGGTAGATTTTCTCAAAATTACATGGGAAAATGGTAAAAAGTAGAAAAAATAAGGAGTAAGAGGATATTCATTTCTTTAATCAATAAATATGTAGTTATTATTGGATAAACAAACTACACACCATTCTGTCCTCCTAGGTTGTATGGAACTAGTTGGGTGGAATAACAAATACTAAACAAATAGTCTTATAATTCTGTAACAAAGTTCCATGAAGGAAAAGCATAGTATGAAATAATACAAAAATAAAAATATAAAATAAAACAGATACACAATTCTGTGTCATGTGAGTAAATCAAAGCATTTGGATTCAAAGACCAAAAACATGTTTCATGTCTCAATTTAAAATTACACCTGAAAAAATATTTCAAACATGGTTTTAATAAGCTTTTGAATATATTCATTTTAAATCAAAAACACTGAGGAAAAGCCACTTAATAAAAATGTATTAATATTCTAAAGGCTCATAATAGCAAAAGGGGAAGATTGACGACTGCTATCATTGCATTTTGTAGCTTCCTCTGGAAGGTTTTGGTAAAAGACCCTTCGTCCACGTACTAATGTTGATACTTATGATACTGGGCCTCATTCATAAAATATCTTGGACTCGTGTCACAATGATGACTGGATAAAGAGCAGCATTCCACACTTTGCCTGATCTCAACAGGGAATTCTTCTGTGCTAGTCAGTTGATATTTAGTTACATCCACAAGCAAATTTTTAATATCTTAAAAGATATAACTGTCCTAAAACTGAGGAAAAGAATAAAGAGATAACAGAAATAAATTGAAGAAGAGTACTATGATGACCCTACCAAAAAAAGGAGTAAGCATCATTATTGTAAAAGTTAACACTGAGGGAGCAAACAGATGGAAGTAGCAATAGGTTGTAGCTTGGGTTGTACCTACTAGGTGTCCTCTGTAACACACACACACACACACACACACACACACACACACACAGAGTCATTCTACCAACACCAAAAACAAGACACCACGCTTCTGCTGTAGATGAAGTGAAGAGTGTAACACAACCCTTACTATTAAAGAAATTTTAATTTTTGAGGATGATATCACAAATGACTAAATAGAAAAATTTGGGTATAAAGAGTCACTATAGAGTGCCCATAGGAGGAAATTGATCCCTCAGGGGAAGAAACAAGAAAAATGAGAAATCAGAGCTCTGATGTTAACAGTAGAGAGGAAGAAATTCTGACCTGAGGACTAAATATGATCAAAGACCTCAGTTGTGAAAGAGTAAGGCATATAAACTTAGCTCTGTAATTAGAACATAGGGCTTCTGGGAAGATTTTGGTGGGAAACAAAATTAGAACAGCCTCTCAGTCGCTCATGAGTATAGAGCTTCTGTTGGAAGAGACCAGCCTGCAAAGGTTTGAAGAATAGGGAGTATATGTAAGTGGGTACTTGGTCTCTGTACGTTTTAGGAAGGGAGTTCTGGGCACTGGGAACTTAATGAACGGCAAAGGCACAAGAAGGAAAAAAGGTATTAGAATGTATTAGTATTCATTTCTATTGTGGTAAAATAAATGATCACAAATCTAATGGATTAAAGTGATACAGGTTATTATCTCAGTATCTGTGAGTGAGGTTTAGATGTGTTCTCTGCTTGGGGTCTCACAATCTTATAATCAATGTGTCAGCCAGCATGCAGTCTTATTTGAAGCTCAGTTGGTGAATAATCTGGTTCCACGTTAATTGAAGTTGCCTGAATTCAGTTTGTGGCATCGCAGGAGTGGAAAGTCTTCTACACTACGAAGACTGCTGCCTGAGGCCATTGCTAGCTCCTGAAGTTGCCGAGGTTCCATGACACATAGGCTGTCTCAGTTTGGCCACTTGTCTCCTCAGCCTAGCAGTCGTCCGTGTCATGCAGCCATAAACATGTAACCACACACATCCTATCATCCTTGCTGCATCCTGCTGGCTGCAAGCAAGTCACAAGTCCTGTCCACACACAAGATGAAGAGATTGCATCAGTGTTCGATACCAAGAAGCAGGGTCATCGGGACCATCCTAAGACTCTGCCTACCATATAATATTGCTGAAAGATTATGGATAAGACATAATAGAGGTTGAAATTGGGCAGAGGCAATAAAAATTAAATGATGACTGCTAGGGCATATATGACTCTATAGGTGGAGTGGATGACACCAGGATATTGTGACATTTCCAAATACAGACATGCTGAGGAGATACAAGGTAGTGGTTTATTGAGCTCAAGCATTGCTGAGAAGCCTACTGAGGAGGCAGTTTCCCTGAAACCTTCCTAAAATCTGATTTTTGTCAAGATCAAAGAATCTGTATTTAAATAAACATTCCTCTTGGCTCTATACTAGGAAATGTCAATGTGCTAGAAAGATAGAAAAAGGCAGTTCATTTAATATTTAACTCAGTAAATATTCACTGAATCTGTGACAAAATTCTATGAATAAGGCATAAAAAGACAAGTTTGTCTTGAATGAACCCAAAGTCTTTTGGGAAAGACAGACATATGGGCAGAACAGCACAGAGAATATGGTGGCCCATGGGGGGTTGGTGAACTCAGTTTTACAAGGGAGGAAACACTGGAAAGTCTGCCCATAGGAGATAGCTCCTGTAAGTAAGAAGAACTGATATTTATTGATTTAAAAGACCTAGTTCACTTACTTTGTATAATAACTCCCATTAGGTAGATACTATGATTTTGCCATTTTACATGTAAGTAAATGCAGATGTAAGGAAGCTAAGTTATCAGAGTCACCCAGCTAGAAAATGGGGCCATTTGATGTGTACAAGTTCTTAAACATTTCACTCTACCCCCTGAGAAGATTCTGGAAGGATCAGTAGTAACTCCCAAGGTAAATGGTGCCAGAGATGGGCAAAAAGAAAAACAGAAACAAATGAGATATGAAGAAATGGCTCTGTAAAACAATATTTAAACAGAGTTTCAATCTATTCCAGGAGCATTTAAATATTTCCATAGGGAAAAATGCACATATTTTGTATAAGAAACAATTTTGCCAATTATACTTGGAAATGTAAAGAATACTAAAGAATCACTGCAGAGAAGAATATTGGTGCTCAATCTAAATCAAATAAACCTTTGTTTTGATTAAAGAAACACTCTTTCATTGAATTTTAACCATAGGAAAGTGAATTAAAATACCAGATAGTCAAGAGATTGTCCTTTAAAATAAATAAATTTTGAGATAACATCTATGACCCTTCCTTGATAAGGAATATCAGCCAGAGAAAAGTCTCTAGCAAAACATAACTCCTCCGTTATTTCCAAAAGCACTCTCAAGCTCCAGGCAGGATGCCCCAGAAAAGCCTTTCAATCCGAAAGTGAAATCAGTGATATTACACAACCCAAGATCAGGTTCTGGTTAGTACAGAACACAGAGAATACACTCATCTATGTCTAAGTCTACAATTTCCTTACAACCCATATCCAATTGTACTTCTATGTATTGGAGAAGTAGGTGATCTGCACTTCTCTATATCTAGATAGACTGTAATACACCATAATATTTTGGTGGACAGACAATGGAAATGTCAAATGAATTATAAACCCTAATCATTCTCAACCAGCTGGGCTGGGAACTCTCCGTCCCCACATTAATGTTCCAAGATCTTTCCATGATTTGGAAGCAGATGCTGAAAGGCCAGATATAGCTTCTAGGTAAAAATAACTACTTTTTAGGGAAGCATTTTGCAATGCACGTGCTTGCTGGGCTGACTCGTCTTCTTTGCTGTTTGTCTTTAATGTTCAGCCTCCTCAGACTGTACGTGGGCCCACAGCACACAATCAGTATGCAACCTGCACAACCTGCGACTCCCTAGGCCCGGAACACTAGACCTGAACAGCTCTACACCCTGATCGGCGGGATGGGATCCTCGAGCATCTGTGTGGATGTCATGGCTTCATCAGGTTGCTTTGAAGTGTGTACACATTCGGCCACTTTGGTCACCTCACAAGAGGGTGGGAACAATGTACCCACAAGTGTCATTCTCGGAAGCAAGGCACAGAAGATGATGCTTGATCATTTGAGTCACTTTCAGGGTAAAAGAGTAAAGAAGAGACCAATGAAGAGAGAGAGAGAGAGAGAGAGCAAAGGCCTGCTGGGAGAGAGGAAACGGTGGCTGAGCCAACAGCTTCTGTCAGCACAGCCAGACACAGGGCCAGCTGGGTGAGAGGAAGTTCCTGCTCTGGGCCTCCCTTAAGCAAACACCTGCTCCAGACTGCAGCAAACACACCCCACATGTCTGCAAACACAATGCCTCAAGACTAAATCCATAAGGAGCTCAAGTCGTGAAATGATTTTAGGCTCACTGCTTTTCTCCAAACTAGCCTGCCTGCCCCCCAAAGGGAGCCAGAGCCACTTAGCTACAGTACCCAACAGGGAAGCACCTCAGAGACAGTCCCACTGTTCCCCTCTCTAAATCCCTTCCCTCCTTAAGATAATTTATCCTACATTACATCATTTCTGGAAATTATGTGCATGTAATGATCAAACTGTATACTTTGTATGGCAGTGTTCCCATATTTTGCACTAATCTATGTTTAAATTGATATTTTCTAGTTGATGGAATTTTAAAAATGAAGGAAATTAGGTATGTAGTGCCATTGTAAATAAAAAGCATGTGACACTTAATTCCCTTAGCAACTCTTATTTTCTTGAAGGTTTGTTTCCATCAGAAAAATAGATATGGACATTGGTCAGCCCATTTACTAGAATTTTACCTTTACTTTTACTATTTTATTTTAAATATTTAACTGACAAAATTATAGATATTCTAAATAGATGGTACATGTATCCACTGTGTGATTATCACCATAATAGAACTAACACGCCCATCACTACCCATTGTTAGCATTTTGTGTTTCTGTCATCAAATTGCAAGCACGCAGCACAGTACTACTGACTCTAGTTAGCATATTGAACATCAGAGCCACAGAACTCATTCATTCTATAACTGGAAGTTGCTTCCTTTTGACTGAAACCTTTCAGTACTTGTGGAGCTCCTTCTATGCCAGATACACAGGGCTTCACCCATACTAACACATTTAACTCTTAAAATAGCCCTCTGTGATTGGTGCTCATTTTATAGATGAGGCACACCAGGACACAGAGCTGCAGAAATTTCCCCAAGATCACGTAGAGTGGAAGTGCTGGAGCCAGCCAGTGTCCACAGCAATGTTGGCTGCTGATGCCAGGTGCCTTCGAAGTCCATGGCCACTGAATTAAAAAACAAAACACTCCTGTACCCAGGCTCCTTTTCTGGAGAGACACTGATGAGGCCTGGGTGTCTGGATTAAGATAGGGATTCCTGCACTCATGCCTGGCTCACTCAGTCAAGTTCCTGCCCTCATCATTTAGGATTAATGAACACTTTAAGGCAAGGTTGAAGGACATGCTGGGTTGATGAATCTGAAATAGTCTACTACCAAGGAGGGGACAAATTTACTCTAACTGTGGATGTTTGGATGATCCTCATTTAGATAAACGGATTCTCAAGGAGCTTCCTCACCAAATGATAATTGTTTGCAACTTCCTGCTCCTAGGCAAGGGTTTCCTGGCATAGGGCACATTGCCTTAGCCAGTGACCAGGGTGGCTGCAGAGGCCTTGGGCTCTCAGCAGGTGGTTGCTCCTTGTGCTCAGGATGGTAAACACTCACCCAGCCTCAGCTTTCCTCACTGAAGAGCTGCAATAATTTGGTGAAATAATGCATGTCAGCGTGCCTTATAAGCTATGAAGCACCACAAGAGTGGTCGCCCAATAGCAGTGTTAACAGTGGTGGCCTCAGTGCTCCCTGCCTTCTTGAAGCCTCCCCACTGGGCCACAGCTTAGAGACATGGATGAAGAAAGCCACCCAGGCAGGCAGGCTTACCTTGAGTTAATCAGGAGAGAAGCTTGGCGAAGGGATCAAAGGACAAGGTGGCACTGGGAAAATCCACATTCTCTACATTCCTAAGAAAGGGAGCGTCCAGCTGTGAATTTATTGACTCTCCCTTAAGAAGTTCTAATGGAATAAATTTTTGCTTTCTTGGTGCCTGCTAATTAGACAATTATTTAACTGTTTCTTTTTTTTTTTTTAATGACTCTCTGCTGTTGTTTGAAGACTTCTGTCTATTATTTGTAATAAAAACCTCTGTCACATTTTTGCCTCATTATCCTTAACAAATAGTGCATTCCCCAGCCCCATCCCTGGCTCCCTCCATTCTTCCTCCCCAGCACCTCCCCAGTCTAGAGCTCCCAGAGTTTCAAAGACCAGCTGTTATCATTTTGTTGACTGAGAGATTTTTAGAAACTTCTATCACAGGCACAAGGCTCCGTGGGGGGCTGTTGAATTAAATATCAGCTCTTCAAACAGGAATTAGCTCAGAGAACAAAAGCAGCAGGGATACAAGGGACAAACATGGGCAAATACCAGAGTCCTCCCGCTCAGTGGCGGAGAAACTGGTGCTCTCTCCCTGCCCTGCAGCTCAGGCTGCAACTCCCAGGCCTGTGGCCACGGTTGGCCTCTGTGAGTCCTCCAGCTCTGAGGACTGGAGACCAAGCCCAGGCCTGGGTCCCTCCATCTGTCTTCAAAGTGAAGGAAGCCTCTCATTATTCCCTGCAGCTAGTCAGCCTCCTGTGAGTAACCCAGAGGATTTTCTGTTGCTGTTTCTTCAGAGGAGAGAAGTGGGAAAACAAAAAAGTAAAGGAATACACATTTGCTAAGCCCTGTGAGATGCCTTGCTGCTCAAAGCGTGACCAGGGTCAGCTGCATGGATGTGCGCCTTGTACGGTGGCCCTTTATTGAGGATGGCCGTGCTTGGTTTATTGCTCTATTGTCTTCAAATTCTTAGTAATTTTATCCTTCAACTTGTTTTTGGAAATGAAATGCAATGGGACATGAGGCATGCACAGAATCAGAGGAGCTATGGGCAGCTCATACATTTAGACCCCATTCACACCCAGCCTTTGTGAGGGTGCTAAGAACAGTGGACCCCGTGAAGGGGGTAGTTCAGGGACACGCAAAGCAAGTACAAGGTAAGCAGGAGCTCTGGCAGTCCCAGAAACCAAGCACGGGCTTTGACCATGGAAAGCAGGAAATAGTGTTGTAAGAAACACAAAGACTCACAGAGCTGGCTGACCTCTGAGTTAGCCAGCCCCTTGTGTTGCAGGGGAAAGAGGGCTCCTTTTCCTTCCCAGCCTCCCTTGCTAAACCCAAAGGAAGGGAATACTGCTGATTGTGCATCAAGAAATGAAATAAAAGTGTTTTGAGTTTTCTCTGTGTAGCAGTACCACTCTTGGTACAAACAAAATACATTTCTACATACCACCTTTGATATACAAATTGTATAATATTTGTATTTCAAAGTTGAATATTTGTATTTAACTCATATGTGGTTTCACTCCACATATGAGTTAAAGATTCTTTTTTTTTTTGAGTTAAAGATTCTTACATATGCACTTAAAAGTGATATTGCACAATGTAAATTATAAATTATATGCTAATGATTTATAAATTCAGTTTTTTCTTTATTTAATACATTAAATTATAAAACCATGACAAGCTGAGCATGAAGAAAGAAAGAAGTATATGATAGTAAATGTCCTTTCTTCCTGATTTTCAAACAAAGTTGTCCTACCTTTTCATTCTGCAGCATCTGTGTTTTCTGTAACATCAGAAAGACTGGGAGCTCCTTAGTAATGCAGAATTTGCTAGGCACAGACTATACCTGCACTCAGGAGGCTGAGGCAGGAGGATGACTTGAGTTTGAGGCCAGCCTGGGATACAGAGCGAGTTCAAGGCCAGCCAGAACTGCATAATAAAACACTGTCTCAAAAAGACTAAATAAATAAATAGTGTAAGAAAAGAAAAAGAAAGTCAGAATTCTAGGGCCCTTCTGTGACGTATTAATTCAGAACCTGCACTTTAACATAATTACAGGTGACTCACATGCACCCTGGGGAAGCAGACACTTAGATCATCTGCTCAGCCAGTCACAGGTACTCACCAGAGGAACTGGGACACCAACTCTGGCATGTTAACTGCAGAAGAGGTGAGAAACCACTACTCCTCGGGGCTGTGACATTGACCCACAGGATCCCCAACTTAGAGATGTGAAACATAGTAGAGAGGTAATAAATCATGAAACAGGAATTAGAAGTAAAGCTGCCTAGTACTAAATATAAGGTGTGTTTTATGCTACCAATAGTTTCCAAATAAGAGTAAGCATCAGAAATGACTGGAGTTGGCTACATACGGATTTCTGGGCTTGGGACCAGCTGCAGAAAGTCCCAATCTCTAGGTTGGGGCTTTAAAACTCTACATGTTTAAAAATAGTAGTTCCAAATCTTTTTTTTTTAATAGTGGTTAGATGTCGTGAAATAGGTGGCAATGCCTTAACCGTATGTATGTCATCTGGTCCAAGGGCCTCTTCCATCCTTGTCAAAAGGAATGTTGACCTTCTCTCCTTCCGCACAGCACTGGTTCCAAATCTTGAATGCATAGTAACACTACTTCTGGAGCTTTTTAAAATCCCAATGCCCAGCCACATATCAGAGCAATTAAATCCATGCTCGTGGAGCTGGGGCTCAGGTAGCAGAACTTCAAACTACCGAGATCTACTACATTGAGACACTTTGAGCTCGCTAGATTGCTTGCCTGGGCTGGGGAGCCCTGCGCTCCACCTGCACAAGCACCTGTTCACAGGGCATCCCGCTGGGTTCCTGCACACACAGATTAGTAAGCAGGAACTTGTAAGCAAACAAAAGATGGGGGCTTTCGGGAAACTAATTGCATTTCTAGTGCAAAACTAATCAACTAGCTCTTGAAGTGAAAAAAAAAAAAATGCAATTTGTACTCCGGATCACTGGTGTATATTTTGTTAATGAAACTCTAAAATGTATCTAAGAATCATTAGCAGCCAAAAAGCAAGAATGATGTACTAAATATTTATATCTGTTTCTAAATCAACAGTTTAATCTCTAAGAATAATGATCTTCACTACTCATTGTCCTCAAACATCCGTGAGGTATTCATGGTAAGAAAGGAACTATTTATAATGACAGTCAAGAAATTGTGGAAGCCTAGAGTCCAAGACTTTCCAAGATCTAGGAAAGAAACAGAGGAGCCAGTGCTCTCTTAAACTGTTGGCAGAGAATCTCAGGAGCTTAGAGTTAGAAGGTCTTCAGAAGAAAGAAATAAACCTCCCTTTCAAAACTCAACTTTTGCCTACAGCGCTGTATACAAAGTTTCACTAAGCTTTTTCCAGGCCCACCAGCTCCACATGAATCACTTGGCTGCTTGCTTAAATTAAACTGCAGCCACCTCTAATTCCAGCCCAAATCCCCAGACCACCATCACCTGAGGATGCTGCTTACCAAATGCTCCCCCAACTGATTAGTATGCACATTGAAGTTAGAAGACAGCTGTTCTGAGAATTCTATCAGATGGCTCCATCGCAAAATTGGGTAGCAACAGGTTCAGCAAGCCAGTGCCACCCTCTAGAAGTTCTGGTGGTTGACCAGCTGGCTCCCCACCCTTTAAACAACATATACCTTCACACTGCTGTCTTGCCTATGTGCTCGTGTTAGTTTGAGGTTGTTTTACTCATATCTCAGAATGTAGAGTATTAAACAAGCACTGGACCTTAGACACTCATAACCAAATACAATCAGTACAGGGACCACTTATATATAAGCCAAGACAGACTTCCCCTGCCCAGTTATCTCCCAAATATGTCCAGTTGACTGACTTTATAAAGTTTCACAAACATATAACCAATACTTGGTTTTGACCCCAAAACCACTCCCCAAACTGCACAATACATGATCCTATATAGCTCTTCTAAAGCCACCCAGAATAAATCTTATCTCATCTACATGACTGTCTTTACATGCTACAAATATATATCACATTCCAGTCAAAACTTTCATCCAGCCGAATAATGCCATGTCCTCTGGATCTCTCTTTTTATTAAATTGCCTTAAAATTTTGTTTGTAGGTGATGTTATGCAATGTGTATTATTGTTTTGGTATGTGTGTTTTTAGTTCATGTAAGTGGAATTGTGTAATATCTCATTCTATTCTTAATTTTTCATCAAGCACATGGTTCAGAGCTATGCATATTGCTACGTGCACTTTTGTCCTCTATGCTGTGTTTTCTCTGTGCCTTCTCTCTGTCCTGCTCTCTCTCTCCACCTCCCTGCAATGCAGTCTTTTTCATTTCTATTTTTATACATATTCCTCTTTATCTATGTCCCCTTTAAACTAAAAGGGACATCTCATTCCACCCATTAGGAATGTACAGGATGCAGGAGATATTTTTAAGGGGTGTGTCATCCTAGCTTCTCTCAATAGTTACAAATAAGAACACCTAATAAGTAAGGCATTTAATTGAAATCCTCTTATAGTGACAATACCTCACTTAAACTGTTATCATTAAAAGACTTTTCCTTCTTTCTCAGACTGAATAAATCTATCACATTACAAATATTGTTTCCTGAATAGGCTAATGCTACATTCTATTTCCTTCTGTTTACAGAAGTCCTTGTTGCACTGTTAAAGCCAGTCTTATATAAAAAAAAGACTCAGAATATTCAGAATAAACCTTGGAGCTCATCTACCCTGAAGTTGCCTAAGGAGGTGGCAGTAAACCCTAAACATTTTATGAAGGAGGAAATGGAGGTCTAGATGGGTTCAGCCACTTGCCCAGGGACACAAGCCAATTAGCGCCTCAGAGGCCAGTGGAAAGCCCCAGGTGTCCTGACTCCCAGGCTCACTTTTCCTAGTGTCCATGCAAGCCACGCTCCCCCAGCACAGCGGAGGGTTGTGAGTTGGCTCCTACAGCTGCCTCCTGCTCCCCCCAGCCTCTAATTCTCTGAAAGCAGAGTACACAGACCCAGTCTGTCTTGGCGCTTCAGAGCTACAAAGCCTGCATTATTTAACACTGGCTTTAGCTATCTGGGATAGAGAATAAATAGCACTATAATAAAATCCATAAAATATACCAAATTGGATTTTTTTCAGGGATGGCTCCAAGCACAAGTTGGTAATCAAAAGGTTTCGGAAACACTGGAAATAGTGTTTGCTGTGTAGAAATTTCCCTGAATCTTAACAGCATCCCTGTTTTCTATCACCCACTAGCTGAATACTTTAGGAGGAGAGGCATAAGTCACTCTAAGTCATGAGAAAGAAGGGAATTTTTAGAAAAGCTTCATAAAGAATGCTTTCTCTGAACATCTTCATCAAACATGTCCATCTTAGGAAAGAAGGCCTTTGATCCTCAGAGTCTCCGATATTTCCAGGGAAGTCACCATCTACCTGGTAGAAGAAACAGTGGCTGTACTTTCTAGCAAGGTGATGTACACTGTGCCTTTACAGGTATTTGGGTTTGCATGACTACTTCAAATGAAGTCTCCCTCTTCCTCATGCTGTGGGCCACAATTCAAATTTGACTTCAGAGAGAGAGAGACATTCCAAAGAGGTCTTTCCCACCAGTGTAACCAAGTGAGAAGCAAAACTTATCACTTGCCCCTGTCATGATTGTACTGTTAGTATAGTTCTTTCAAAAGGAAGTTTCAAGGCCTAGAATGCCTAACAAGCACAGTCCATTACCTCTTTTCCAATCAAGTTCCTAGTGAGACAACTAAGAGGGTATTGGTTAGAAGATGAGATCATGAAAGACAGCCATCAGGGAATCAGAGATTTGAACAAATCCAGAAAAACCAGTCAGTACAATGGGGTGGATATTACTACTCTAAAAACCAAGGTGAAACTTGGGTAAAAGTTTTTGTTTCCAGAAGAAGCTGGAGACAAGCCCAAGCAACTTGGTAACAACAAATTCAAAGAGCAAGAATAGGCTCTGAGACACAGGATGAATTCACCAAAGAATTCCTTTTAGATCAACTGAGCCAAGAGTGTTGACTCCTCTTCTAAGGATGCAGAGCACAAATGGATGGACCTTTGTCTGCTGGACGAAGCTTCCCAACTGCTCCTTCACAAAGCAAGAGCAACTGTCTAAGTAAGGATTAATGAGTGAAGGACGTAGAGAGAGAAGAGTTTCCTACATTTGCACACTCCAAGTCCTAAAGGAAAGAACAAGGATGAAAAGGAGGAGAAGAGAAGGGGGCTCCCTTTGGATAGTCCTCCCCAGCGAGCAAGATGCTAGCTTTGTCCCCTGTGGCAGCCATGGGCAGAATGCACATGTCAACACAATTTATCTTTCACAAGATACCACCTCTACCCTCACTTCTATGAAAGAGAGTCCTGTGTGTACAACATCAGCAAACCCACAGAGGAATCCATGTCAGAAAGACATAGTCACTAATATGGTCCTTCATTCACCAGTAACCAGAGTGCACTAGACCTGCAAGTAAAGACTGCAGACAAAGAAGGCCCAACACAGAGTCGAATGCAAATCTATGCCGCAATAAAAACCATAGACTAGTGGAAACACATACAAACTTCTAAAAATCTAATTAACATACTCAGAGATCACAAATAGCTTCCTCTCCATAAAACAAGACACTTTCATCTAAAAGTCAAAACAAAAGGACCAAGAAACTGAAAATATGCAGAGAAAAGTTAAGTGATGTGGAAGATATTCAAAAAATCCAGCACCTAACAAAAGTTCCATAAATATATATTACTATGTATGTGTGTATGTGTGTATGTGTGTATGTGTGTGTGTCTCTCTAGAGAGAGAGAGAGAGAGAGAGAGAGAGAGAGAGAGATTGCTTCCCAAGGCTTGAAACAACTAAGAGTCTCCAGATTACAAGTTCTTACCATCAACTGGGCATGGTGGCACAGGCCAGTAATCTCAGCACCTGGGAGGCTGAGGCAAGAGGATTACTGCAAGTTTGAGGCCAGCATTGGGAGTTCAAGACCAGCCTGCTTTGCATAGCAAGATCCTGACTCAAAACAAAACAAAATAAGACAAAATTTCCTATCAAATGCCAAGAAAGATTTGCAATACAGGTTGATATAATTTTAAATTTTAAGGTAAAATAATTCTAAAAATTTACAAAGAGGAAATCAACAAGAGCAGGATCAGCCAGCGTAGCCTACATTTAAACATTTTATCTTGTCAGCCACGTGTATAGTGAGTGCTCCATGTCAAGCCCTGTTCCCGGCACTTTACAAAAGAGCACTTCACTTGGTGAATGAAGTTTCACTTTTGTTTTTGTCAATAAACCTAAAAACTGGAACATAATCAAATGATGGCTTAAAATTATAAGAAAAAAAAGTATTTTCAATCCTTAAAACCTTTGAAATATATGCTTAAACCATTGGTTAAACATGTGGGCAAAATACTGGCTAGTTTTTGTCATTGAACGTTTTGGAAGATACACAAGCTCTATTGGAAAATAAAATATATCAGAAGCAAATGCAAGAAATGTTAAAGGAGTTTTATAAAACAATATAGGATACAAGACATTAGTAGCTGAATATGACCTAGAAAAGATGAAAAAGTTAAAGTACAGTCCAGAGGACCCTGACACTCGGTGTGCTCTCTCGTGAGCACTGGAGACTTAGTGACACAAGCGTAATATGGGTAATCTTCACACAATGATAATACTAAAAATGCTGTCTGAAGGTTTAAATTTTTCCAATCAATCTACAGTTAAAGCAAGGAAAAAGTCATTACAGACTAAAATAGAAGCACAAATGAAAATACAAGTGAAAAAGAGGAAGAGAGACTTGGAAGAAACATAAATTGAATAAATAACCTTTGTGTTGGAAAATTAATGAGTATAATCTAGAATTAATAGATCAAGAAAAATGATCATTTAAGATTATAATACTGAACATCAAAACAATCAAATGTAACATGGTTTAAAATAGTTACCAGGAATTTACAGAAAGTGTTCTGTGCTTTCTACTCCATTTTTCTGTAATCTTAATATTACCTAAAAAGTACCTAAGCCTGACAAGACGGCATCTAGGAGGTTGAGGTAGAGGGATCACAAGGATGAGGCCAGCCTGAACTAGTGGTGAGACCATCCTACAATAATAAGTAATCATAATAAAGATGCAAAATTTAAAATAAAGTCTATTATTTTTAAAAAGTTCATTCTGTGTAATAGGTAGGTGGTCTTTCTATATGGTCTGAATATTTTCATTATGTTAACTTTAAAACATAATAATAATATGTAATATGTTAGCTATAGGATAAGTATTAAATAAAATGCTGACATAAAATAGAGTTTCTGACGAATACATTTGACCTGTATTATGCATTTTACCCTGTAAATTATTTGGCAGCTTGTTGGTCTGTTTCCTGTAGCAATTAGCACAATACTTTGTTTCTTGTATGCAATTAAAATGACTATTTGCAAAAACTTTTAAAGAAATTCAAGTACAGACTTGAGAGGTAAAGGCACAACTATCAGTCTTTCTTAGTAAGTTGTAGCTCTTATCAGTCCCTGCACATGTGGCGTATCTAGTTGGACAGATTTTGGCGAGGGACCACGGTCGTCTGCACCATCTGCTGCCTGTCTGGCCCTCCTCTCTGCGTGGTCCCGGACTCTTGCCTGCCTTCCTAAACCTGCCTGGCAATGGCTGGGTCTTCTACTCCCCTGACTGCTTGCTCTGGAGTGTAAAGGCTGTGTGCCTCTGGTCTCTGCGCGTCCTTCCTCCACGCAGAGCTAGAAGCGCAGCATCCTCTCCGCCTCGTTCCGTTTTCCTCTTCCTTTCTGCCTGCCCTCTTGCTTCCCACCTCGTCACACAAGCCCATTCGTTCCATCTATCCCTCTCTCCACCATTTCCCTGGCCAGAACATCAGCCTGAAGTACGCGTTATTTGTTATGCCTATTGATTCAAGCTTTATGTTCTTCATTCTTAATTAACTTATCATTCATCCTGTTCCCATAGAGGGCTGTTGTGTAATTCAAACAACAGAGACATTGCTGATAAAGCTATTTGTAAATCAATGTTCTGTAAACTGAATCATATTTCAAGTTTACTAGAAGAGCTTGCTAGATAAAAGAATCTTATGATGAAAAATTAAAACAATTCCTAGTAATGAATATTTTTGTATATCTCAAGTTTTAGATACCGGCCATACACAATAAACTCATTTTAATGTTACCTACCAAAATCGTTCTGCCACAGTTCTGGTTGATAACCTTAGAGATACTAGACATGAAAAAGTCTGTAGAAAGGACAAAATGATTCCCCTTGGAGGCTCTCTTATATTAAAATGAAAGTGTTGGACAATGATGGATGAATGAAAACATGCACAATGTCTGAAAATTTTTAAAGGTAAAACTAGACACCCATTTTCTACATATATTTAGTTAGTGTTATATTCCAGTTACTCTGCCAGGTACAGAAGATAAAATCTTGATTAAGACATAGTGTTTGCCCTCTAGGACTCACAGTCTAATAGGACACATAAACACATAAATAAATAATTTCCAAACAACATGTAAGCATTATGAATAATAGTAGAGTATCTTTTCAAAAAATACAAAAGCTCAGCAGTGGCACCAAGTGGGGAAAGCTTCCCCAGAGCAGAAACCAAGTCTGCAGTTTATTGTTTCATCTGCAGTGTTGGTCACAGAGCCCTGCTTACATCAGAAGCGTGACAAATGCTTGTTATGAGTTGGTTGAGTGATCTATTCAGCTGGGGTAGGAGTTGGAAGGGACAAATACACAAGGGTTTCAGGGAGAAGAAGGAGACTTGCAGGAGAATGCATATCCTGTCAGGAGAGTGGATGGAAGTGACATTTCAGGGTGAAGCAGCTGGGCAGTGTGGCACAGAGATGGCAGGGCTCACTGCACACTGGAGAACGGCACGTGCCTGCTCCCGCGCCCCCGCAGAACGTGCCACTCACAAAGCCCTCTGCTACATGGCCAGCAAGGAGAGAGAACCTACTTTCATTCAGGCACAGTTCACCCTTTGTTTTCTTTTTATGATCTTACCTGCACTTTTTTCGTTGAGTTATTTCTTATCCCCTCATGCTGTGTTGCTTAATTGGTCTCTTAGGGGACTATCTACTAATTCTTTCAACTGCTGGCCCCTCCCTATGTGTAGAGACCTAAATTACTGATTTGTCACACTTTTTGTAGGAAGTTCCTTAGCATGTCTGTTACAGCAGAATATTGGCTATCCATTCCTGGTTTCTTCATGTGTCCCTGTGGGGCCTGTTAAAAGTGGCACAGTGACTTTGTGGGTTTCCACAGGCACCATGAACTTATATCCAGCATTGTCCAGAGCAACTTTTACTTGAAATGCTCTATGCTGCTGTGCCCTAACCCTTCAAGCTCCCTGAGGTTTGAATATTTCACTCTCTGTCTATATCTCCCAGTTGGATCTCACAACAGGAAACAAGACAGCATAAAATTCTTTTGTTAGACCATGTGTCACAATTTCTGTTTCAGGAAATCTGAAGGTGAGGTTCCTGAATCTTGTCTCCTCTGACAATTTATGTGTCCTCACATTAGCCAAAACACTTCCCTCCTCCAAGGCTGCCTCAGGAACAGAAGTCATACCTCTGGCACAGTTGTGCACCCCAACAGCTAGAAGTTGGACACTATCAGTATTGTCCTTAGAGAGGACAGGCACAGCAACAGAGGCAACAAGGCAAGATACACAGTGCATGGGATTTGCAGCCAGACATGCCTAAACTCACATTCCATCCCTACAGCTTACTAAGTGCCTAGCACTGCAGCTAGTGATAGCCAAGCTAGGTGCTCTTCTTCCCCCCTCTAGAGGTAAGATGGAGAAGGAGGTCCCTTGACTGTTACAGTTTGTCACCCAAGAGTACCTAAATGCAGCAACAAAATAGGCAATGTTGGCCTCCATCGCCCCACCTTCAGCCAAAAGTAACACATGCTCCTCTACCACCTTCATTTAAGGCACAACCCACCCACCCTCCAGGAGCATCTGCATGCAATCATGCCCCAAAGTACAGCATGATCTACAGAGATTCTGCGACATGGTCAGTGCTCAGCAAGGGGTCGCAGGCTAAGATGAAGTGCTTTGCAAACCTTACGTCTGCATCCCAGTTTCTCAATTTCTCTCCTACCCTTTCTCAATTTTCTCTCCTACCCTTTAGGGACTGCACGAGACCACATAAGTCTGTCCTGCATGGATATGCACAGCCCACTGGAGAAAAGCACTGCTCTGTAGTCACATAACAACAAGGGTGGGGGATGCAAAGATACTGGTATACCAACAAGTGGTCCCTCCTCTAACCTAGAAAATGCACTCTAGAGACAACCTCTGTGAGCCTGGCATCCTTGTTCCTTCCTTCCTGTCATCCTCCCAGCTGGCTGCTTATCTGGTTCTTCTCTTTCATGTGTTCTTCTCTCTACACCACTTCCATGTCTTGGTTATTTAATGTGAATAGAGAGGTCAACATTTCATCTTGAATTATGCCAGACCTTCCTTGATTTTGCCACTTAGTGACTCCAAGCCAGCCAAAGCTCAGGGAAGTACCACACAGCAACGTGTGGGCAGTGAATTTCTAAGAGCTAAAATACATACCCAATTTACATGACTATTTGCATTTGTGTATAAATTATACATCAATATGTATCCTCCCAAGGCAGTAAGTTACTAAAATAATTTTGCTACTTTAAAACTTGTCATTGCTCAATTTTTCCTCTCTCCTCCTTGCAGCAACACCCACACACATCTTTTCATTCCTTGGGAGGAAAAAAGAGAGAAAGAACAGGGTGAGAATAAAATGGAGGAGAAAATGGAACAAAGGAGGGAATGAAGATGAGAAAAAGAAACTATCCAAGAAATAGGAAGCATATTTAAACAATCAAACTCACTCTTATGAGTTTATAATGATGATCAGATGCAACCAAATCTACCCTCAAAATAAAATCAAGTAAATGTGAAACCAAATATATGCCTGTCATAGCTTGTGTTTAGATGTCCCCGCAAAGTGTCATGCAGACATAGATCAGACTTTTTTCAGAAGACGCTGGTTCTAGAGTGAGTGATGCTGGGAGTAAGAGTGTGTGGATACTAAATCAGTTCACTGATTACACTGATTGGCTTGGCATCACGTAGTTCCTGCTAGCCTCGATAGAATAGAAAGGAGGCAGAAAGCCGCTGCTAAGGCCCTTTGCTGGAGCTCACCGCGGACTGTCTCTCTTCTGCGATGCCCCTCGGCCATGCCACTCTGCCTTGGAGCCAGTCATCTATGAACCAAGCCCTCTATGAACGGTAAGCCAAATAAATCTTCCCTCCTTTAATTTTGGGTGTCAAATATTTTGTCTTAGCAATGAGAAAAGTAGCTAAGATAATGTTACAGCTACACAATTTCAGATAAAATACATGAATGTTTAAATCTTCAGACAATTTTTTAATCACTTTGTAGTCATTTTGATGTAAATGTGTAGGTGCGACCTTTTAACTGTATCCAAATGCCCTAAGGGGCTTCAGTGATACTTGCTTAGTGCCTGCAATGAACTGGTTGATACCGCGAATAATCAACCAAGGCTGCATGTGAAGGACAACGCCCACCTGACAAATCCTCTTCTAAGAGCTCATCCCTTTCCTGCCCAGTCCAGCCCATTCTAATTCAGCCCTGTGCTGCTGTAGATTCTCACAGCCCCAGGTAATATCCTCTTTCTCCCAAGCACCTGAACTTGGGGTTCCAGGATTCTGGGTATATTGAGCTCTTCTCTTAAACCTAAGAACTGGATTCTTCTTACAAAGAGCCTGTCTTCAACTCAGAAGAAAGAAACACACTTATGACTGCAAAGAGAAAAAATTAAGTAGGGAAAACGCTGGAGTTTTGCAATATGACTGACTATGCCTCATGTATTTCAGGCTGCAGTTCCATTCTCTGCCTTAGGACCTCAAAACACCTACCCGCCTGTTGAAGAAACTTGCCCCCTCTGCTCCAGGCAGGTTGCATAGGTTTCTGCTACTCTCTACCAAAAGAACCTTGACAAAACCTACTCAATTTAATTAATCTAGAATCATTTCTGACTTAATTTTGTGTAATCTTCCAATACAGTTGAAGTGTTCTGTGGCTAGTAGAATTCTTTCCTATTTCTATTAGCTAAGTTTGGATGCTTTAAAATACAGCCAACTTGTCTAAGGAAATTTCCTTAACCATGTCCTATTTTTTAATCCATAAAAATGTCAGAGACAGTAGAGACATGTATCAGTTTGTGATGCACAATAGATTATGCTTTTGTACATTACACATCTTAGAAACTAAAATACATCAAAATTCAATAAAATTCTCACCCGTGGGTCTCACTTTTTCATTTCTGCTATCAAAATACCGATACCTAATTAAATGTGAACAAACATTGGAAATGTGCTAATTCAGTTAATAAATGCATGGAAAGAGCAAAGGCACAAGCAAGGGCGGGTGGGAAAGGCAGTGAGAAGAAGGTACTGACAGCACAGGATACATCTGATAAGTTCTTCAGGACAAGCCACAGGCTGCATAAGTAATGTATTACAGTGGTGCAGTGTGTGGGCGACCCTCGCTCACACCCTGTGTGCTACGTGCACGGGTAGCATCACAATTCAAGCTGCATTCTTCTGGTTGGTGTGTAATCATCAACCAACACCACTGCAGGATAAAGCACCCATTTTCCACATTGCTCAATGCAGAATCAATAACTCTCGACTATTCTTTATTTTTTTTAATTTATTTAGTACAGGGTCTGCAGGGTCTCACTATGTAGATTGGACTCAGGGATCCTCCTGTTTTCAGCCTCTCAGGTGCTGGGATTACAGGCATGCACCACCACATCCAATTTCAATCCCATCTCAGCACGCCCGGGGATAGGGCCGGAACAGTATGCTGGGTATTGAACCCTAAGCAGGTGCTTTAGTCCTCTGAGCTATGTGGATGGCCCCTATTCTTTACGCTTTTAACGCAAAGATATTACAGACTCAGACTAGTAATTCATACAATAACTTATGCTGTTGAAAAAATGTTTCATCACTATGAAGTTTGGTCACTATGAAGTACAGGCACAGACTGGGAGCCACGCAGAAAACCCAGTGTCTCTCTTTAGTTGATACAGATTTTAGTGAGTCCTATGTTCATGCTCCGCTTTTTCCCCCACACTGATAGAACTAAAGTTGTATTGAAAGGTGTAGCACTGTAGTTGCCATTATTGCTATTTGATATTTACCTAGACCAGGCACTGTTAGGTGGTATATCTTATGTATGTGCATCATATTATGAATGTGTATCATATACGCATAATATATATGAAGCGCATATATAATATTCATATAGAGAAAAATTATGTATGCTTTATAGAGAAATACATGTGTATATCTTATCTATGCATCACATATGACTCTTTCCAACTCTGCCTAGCAGGTGTTCTACCTAACATACAGATCAGAAAATTGAGGCTCAAAGACATTAGTAACTTGCCCAAATCACACAGTAAGTACATAAGGGAGCCAGGGTTGAAGGCAAGTCTCTCTTAATTCAGAGTCCATAAGTTTCTATTTCATTATAGCTGAACACAAACCACACGAAGCTGGTCTGGAAAATAAGGAGGCATTCACTGCATCATTCAGTTGCTTGTTCATTGATCTCATGAATTTATTGAGTAGTGCCCTGCTGCACAACTTCATGGAGTGTCACGCCAGTGAATCCCATGCTACCCCCTCCCCAGAGCAGGGCTGTGACTGGAATGGCAGGCGCTTGCCCCCTCTTGTACAAGTCCTTCTGAGGGGTACGAAAGTAAAATTAGACTGTCTTTGCCTCGAAGGAGGCTATGCCCCATTTGGGGATAAATAAACCACCTGTTAACCGTACTGAGTAAAGTATAATAATGCCCGAAGAAACATAAAAATACAGAAGACATTCCCAAGCAAGCATCCACTCTCCCAAAGGGCTGCTTAAGGAGATTAATAAAGGAGCCCTTTAAATACCATAAGCAATTTGCTAACTGCACAGGTGGCCTGCCATGGCCCACTGCTGCCAGGCACATTCAAAGACACCACAGAAGCAAGGAGAATGAGAAAAGCATTTTCTATTTTGTAATCTTTGTGTTGATTTATCTTCTGTGCTATGAGTGGAAACAAATCATTCCCCCTCCTCCTGCCTGTTTCCCTTCCTCCCCTATTTTAACACAGCCTGCCTCTCTCTCTCTCTCTCTCTCTCTCTCTCTCTCTCTCTCTCTCTCTCTCCAATTCACAATCCATCTGTGTTCTTCTCCTTTGGGTTCCGGTGACCCAATATGCAGAATGCAAGTACGTGCATTCTCTTGCTGCCTGCCCTAGCTCAGTGATCACCTATCAGTGTGCTGACAACCGATAAAATTAAAGGACATTTGAAAAGACCTGTGGTTCCAAGGATAGACAGGAGAGAATATTAACAAGTAACGAGTCCCTATTTGGACACAAAGTAAATTCCCCTTCATGTTATTTTTCTGGTTCACAGATATCTGATAATGCACTTACGCCTATAAAATATATTAGGGATTCAATTTTGATATTTTTCACATATCTAATATAATCTGTTACTACAGCACCATAAAAATATTAAATTGAGGCTAATCCTATAGCTATGTGGATACCACATGTGCATGTTCCTTACCCAGAGATAAATTGCATATGTTCTTTATTTCCCTCCTTCCATCGGTATCTAAGTTTTCATTCTTCGCAAGGAAGATATTAATTTTTTGCTCTAGTAGTCAGAGGATTAGAAACTTTAAAAAGATGCACCACAGTCATGTTTATTTGAGGGGTTTTTTTAATCTAAAGACCAAAAGAAAGCAAATCTAATTGGTAGATGCATGAAACGGGCTGCTTTCGCAAACAGACTATTTTCTTGCTGCCGGCTTTCCTCTTGCGCTGTATCCAACAACTCATCTTTGTAAATATAGGGTTTGTTTTATAATGAATCTCAGGAAATCCTCCCTGTCACTCAGCCAGCCAGGTGCAGTCCTTGTTGGCATGGCACGTCCCTTCACAGGTGGCTACGCCTGCAGAGAAGACATCAGAGATTCCCAGTGGGGAAAAAAGCCACAAAACAGAAGGCTTTAAAGTCAAATGAAGATTTAAGAGAGAAAGGTTGTTTTAGTTAGGAGAGGAAGTAGATAGGGGAAAGTGGCAGAGAAGACAGGGACCAGCCCTGGAAACCAACTGTGCTCCTCAGCCATAGTGAATTGCAGGTAAGTGGTGCTTTTAGAGTAAACTAAACCTGTATGATCTTTAGAAACTTCAGCTTCATAAAATACAGACTCCTGAGTGCTACAGTTTGTGTCTTAAATAAAGCCCAGGTGCTTGCTCCAGGATCATGGTATTAGGAGGTGATGGAAACTTCCAGAGGTACGACCTAGTGGGAGACCCTCAGAACACAGAGGCCATGCACCAAAGGGCAATGGAGCCCCCCCCCCAGTGCCTTCCTCCTCCCCTCTTTTGCTTCCTAGCCATGAAGTGAGAAAGCTTGCTTCACCACACATTCCTGCCACAATGAGCCAGCTCGCTACAGGTCCAAAGCAGTGGGCCAACCAGTCGTAGATTCAGTCTCCAAAATGGTCAGCCAAAATAAATCTTTTCTCTTCCCAAGCTGATTATTTCAGGTACTTGTTTCAGTGAAGTAAAGCTGACCAACACAACAGAAATCCAAACCTTTGGGTATCTGTCTCAGTTACTCTTCTCTTGTTCCTGGGACAAATACCTGACACCAAAAAGGAAGGAAGGAAAGGTTTATTTAACTCACAGTTACTGGAGGTTTCAGTCCACACTTGGCTGGCTCCAAGGCAGAGCGGCCCAGGGCAGCGCGCATCCAGTTCATACAGAGGCCCAACAACAATGGCCCCAGAGAGAAAAGTCTGTCTCCCTTATATTGCATTCAGGTTCTCTGCCCCAAGGCTAGGGGAAGCACTCACACCCATATTCCCGCAGTACTAAAGCCCATAATCCCAGCCTTGGATCACCCATAATCCCAGTGGATCACGAGTTAATCACAAACTGTAGAAGTCTTTACCCCACTACTGCATGAGGCTTTGGGGGGTACAACTAGAAACAAACTATAACAATATCAAACGCAGGAACCTATACACACATCTAAAGTAAAACTAGTAATGAAACTTATTTGTGTTTGGAATACAAATTCATTTGTCTTGACCTCGCAGAAGTTTGTTTCAACAGGGCCCATGCAGGTTCTGAGATGGGGACAAGTTGTAGGGATGCATGCAGCCCTGATTGAAGAGGAGAATCAAGAAGTCGAGAAATAGCAGTTTGCAGAGTAAATCCTAGCAAGGCCTATAATTTAAGCATAAAGCAATGGATCCAGAATTAAGTGACAAGGCCAGGAATAGAATTAAAAATATGAATTTAAGTGATACACACGAAAATGTGATGAGACATGTTGACTG
The DNA here is from genome assembly GCF_000260255.1 of Octodon degus. Classification (NCBI taxonomy): domain Eukaryota; kingdom Metazoa; phylum Chordata; class Mammalia; order Rodentia; family Octodontidae; genus Octodon; species Octodon degus. Next base: position 11,924,600 of record NW_004524629.1, read on the forward strand.
GTTGAATATGCAGTGTGATTAGACAGCGCCACGGGGTTCAAGTCTGAATTCCGCAGCCAGCATCTCCTCTTCTCTCCACCCACGCAACCACCCCGGTCTGTACCTGCGCCTCCACCTCGAGATCTTACACCACGCTTGCTGACTCCCTTTCCCTTTTCTACCTACATTGTTCTTTGTAGTTTCAAATTTCACAATTTCCTTCCACCATGACCCCTACTTTCTGGAATTTTATATTTTGACACCTGGAGTTTCTTCTCCAAGCCTAACCCACCAATCAGATCTGAGTTCGAACGTCCAGCAGAGAAGCTTTCCTTCACGAACCTCCATCAAGGCCCTCCCCAGAGTTACACATTTTCCTTGTAGAAAGTAGCTCCTGGCTATTTTGCCTTGCCTACATTTCTCATATATGCAGTAAGCTCTCTTTTTGTGAAATATGATTAATGTTTAATTGTCCCACTGGGATACTCACTCTACTTTAGCACTGCTATGCCCTGTGTCTAGATGTCCCCCCAAAAGCTCATGAACTCACAAGGGGAGGTGTTTTGGAGGTGGCCGAATCTAGACTGGGTGATGCTGCGATGGGGGTGGGTGATTCCTGAATCAAGCCTCTGACTGATTTGGCACTGCTCTACTCCTGGATACAGTATAAAAGGGGCAGAAAGGTGCTGCTTAGGTCCCTTGCTTGCTTTGCTGCTTCTGCCTGCCATGCGCTATTTCTTTTCCAAGATGCTTATCTGCCATGCCATCTTACTCAGAGTCACGTGATTGTGGACTGAAGCCTCTACAAATTGTTTGCTAAGTAAACTGCTCCTCCTTTAACTTGTGGGTGTCATATATTTTGTCTCCATAACAAGGAAAGTAATGAAGCAGGCTGAGACCACACCTTTGAGTCCATGATCTGCTCAACTAGCATAGTGCCAAAAGTATACACACTTACATTTTGGAGGGAAAGAACATACAAATGCATTTGAATATCTGGGAAGATAAAAAATTCCACTGAAAAGGCAGAGAAAACAGGAAAGAAGAAAATTAAGTGCTTGATTTCAAAAAATGTAAATAAGGACCCAAGTGTAAAATAGATGTTGGGAAATAGGAAGAAACAGTTCAAAACAAAGGGAAACTGGTGAGGAGAGAGGAAGGAAGAAAACAATGGAGAAGAAAAAGTGATAAAATAAGAATAAAATGGAAACAAAGCTTTGTAAACAAGAAGAGGAAATGGGACTGGTGGGAGGAGAGGAGACTGGAAAATAAAAGAGGAATCCAGATACATCATACACAGGTGCAAATTCCCTACGATGAGTATGATCATTATGTATATCCAAATTATACCAGTAAACTTAAAAAGTATAGAACTCTACCCCTAGAAAGATGTATTTTATTATATGTAATTAAAAATAAATTAATAAAATTATGATTCTTGACAAAGTAAGTATATACTCATTTACTGGGGAAAGAAAATACAAATATACTTGAATATCTGGGAAGATAAAAATACTATTGAAAAGCAGAGAAAACAAGAAAGAAAAAAATTAAGTGCTTACTGGCCAGCCAAATAGCTCAGCAGATTAAAACACCTGCAAGCAGGCTCAGGGCCAGGGGTTTGATCCCCAGGCCTGCTGAGCCGACCCCACCCCTGTGGCACACTGAGATGGCAATTGAGACTGGGCATGGTGGTGCAAGCCTGTAATCCCAGCTTTTGGGAGGCTGTAAACAGGTGGATCACTATGAGTCTAATCTAGTAGTGAGACCTTAAATACCCTGTACACCCTTCCCTAAAAAATACAAAAAATGTAAGTGCTTGGGCTGGGGAGATAGCTCAGCCATCTAAGCACCTGCCTGGCAAGCACAAGGACCCAGATTCAATCCCCAGGACTGCAAGCTATGTAGGCCAAAGAACCCTGGGTGCCCTGACAACCACTGAAACCAGGTGTGGTGGCACATAACTGTAATCACAGCTTGGGGGAGGCTGACATAGAAAGATCACTACAAATCCAAGCTGTGTAGCAAGACCCTGTACCAAATAAATAAATAAATAAATAAATATATGTAAAAAATTGCTTGATTTTAAAAAATTAACAATAAGTTGATGGCAGCAAATGAAGGTAAATAGATGAAAAAGAATATAATAATAATTATGATGACATTTGATTTTAATAGACAATTGATAATGTATTTGTACTCAAGGGTGAAGAATGATTTAATACATATAATCATTTGCATGGTAGTTAGATCCTGAGCCAATACACGTAGATAAAAAATATACATAGACAATAATGCCAGAGAGCCACATATTGACTCTCAAGGAATAGCCAAGGCTAGTGAGTGGGAGGACCAAATGAGACAAGAGTGGCTGGAAAGACAGAAAGCTAAGCAGGATGCCAGAGTTACACAGAGGACACAGAGGAGGGATTACCACTCTGAGTTTTTCAAAGATGTCAAATGCCACAACCAAGATGACTTTGATGGGAGCACAACAGAAGACAGGCACTGGCATAGTTTGCCTCTTGGAGAGTGAACAATGAAGGTTGGCTCAAGAAAACTGGGCAACTAGATAAAAGCCTACTTTCAAAAATCAACCACATGCATCTCTAAAAATATAAATTACAACATTTTGAAAAGGCCGGTGTGTCCAGCAGCTGCTGCACAGGTTTTTAGGATGCCACAATAGAACCCAAAATTCTCTCTTCACTCTTCTCCTACTTTCCCTCAGGAGCTTGATTCAGCTTTCCCTTTGTATAAGAGCATCTCAGAGTCTCCTGAATGCTTGCTGAATTGGAGCACCCTTCATGTGCTCATTTATGGATATTCGCTGTGCTTGCCTCATTCTTATTGAAAAAGAACTGAAAAAGGGAAAATGATGAAGCCTTGCCCAAATTTTCCCCAGGTTAGAACCCAAACTGGTTCTCATCTGAAACCAATGTGCCACGTACCCTCAATGAATATTTATTGATTGTGATGACTGTTGTGACCCTTGATCCAGTCTCACTGAATCATCTGTATTTCAGCAGAACAGAATTTGTTTCATTAAAAGTATTTGTGCTCATTAAATATGTATGCAAAAGTCTATGCACAGTGGTCTTCCTTCCTGATATGGCAACTTGCAAATGTACAAAGAAAATTGAGTACAAAGGGGAAGGGATTGGGGCAAACACTGTTACTGAGTTTCTGTCGATCTTAATGCACTGACGGGATGAAGGTCAAAGATGTTCTAAGTTAAGAGTTTCGTGAATCCACAAGGTGATACTGGAAATTAACACCTGTACCCTGCCATTTGGCTACTTCGACCACAAAAGAGCAGAAAGAATGGAAATTTCCTAATTTGAATCAGAAGTGACCACCAGAACACCCACTTTGTTGCAGCACTGACTAGCAGATTCATGAAAACTTGTTCGTGGAAAAGAGGTCTACCCAACTGCTGCTCTCTAGCCTCAATATTCTCCACCACCATCACCTTCCTTTTATGGTCTTTTCCCTTGGCACATATGCACACTTCTGGGAATCCCCATCCATCATCCTCTAGTACCAACAACATAGGTGATCAAATTCCAGAATGTTCGCATATGTTCTTGAGAGTCCATGACCAGACCTAGGAGAAGGTAGAGAAGCTGTGGAGAAGTTAAATTACATTAACAGTTTGCTTTGACATCAGCTTTGCATTTCCTACTCCCCTATTCACCAAGTAAAGAGATTTTCTCAATACAAGAAAGCCTAGGTAAATGAAAAGGTTCTGATGGCTTTTTCTATAACTTCAGGATGTATCAGCATTATATCATCTAAAGGAAAAGGAAGCAGCCCCTCTCCTATGGTCACGTGTGATGTTATCTAACCCATACTGAGAGCCCTTGTTTGTTAGATACGTAGACAGCCGGAAGTAAGTTAATACCTGAGGAGACAGCAGGTCTCAAAATCATGCCATATGAAGACAAGCTGAAGAAATTGGAGATTATTCTGCCTAAAAACACTAAAAGAGAATGACAGTGATGTCAAAGCTTTTAGAAACTGAGTTCCCAAACTGCAACTCAAAACTCATTTATTTATCCCAAAGTACAGACCATGCAATTAAACCTGAATACTGAGGTTTTGGTTTAGAAGAAAAAAAACATGGTGAATTGAATCATGTGCCAACAGAGAAGGTTCTATGTGCCCACCATGGCAAGCATGGCAGAGACATGCCACCAGGAATACAGGATGAGAAACAGGAAGGGAAGAACGCCTTGCTGAGCTAAGCAAGTATGATGGTTTCCTCCATCCTCCCATTAGACACTAAGAATGCAATGACCACTTGCTGTTTATGTTGGAGGTAACAGCTCAGGTCTGGGCCTACAAGAGGAACTTAATACAAAATTGGTCAAGGAATGAGATATTTGAATGCTTAAAGAATTTCAACGTGAAATTAGATTTATAGTTGTTGCAAATAATAGAATCTGGAACAACGGGTAGAGGGCATAAAGGAATACTTTTGTGCCTGGATAAGGAAGAATTTCTGCAAAGAGGAAACACCATACAGGGAAAATATTTGCTTTTTGAGAGTATCTGGCATAGACAAGCCAAATCTGGGGCAGTCACAACAATGCAGAAGAGATTGAAACATTGAGTGGATTTATTTAGAGCATGGTCCTCAACCCTACATAAAGGCAAAGGAGTTTCTTTTGCTTTGTCTTTTTGCTTTTGTTATGAATACAAATTCTTAGGCACAATCACCAGGAACTTAACTTCTATTGATCTAGGGCATCAGTATTGTTTAAAAGCTCTTCAAATGATTCTAAAGCACAATGGGGGTGCAGAAACACTAGAGTAGATGAAACAGGGTTTCTTCCAAACTTAATATTCTATATCTGAAGGAATGGAAGTCCCATTCAAAGTAACCCAATTTTAACAACTATTGCCTATTCTTCATATTTCCTCTAATACTGAATAAATGAATGAGCCAGCTATAACCACATTTCAAACAGGAAATTATAAAATGAGAAGGGTGATTGAGAAGGACAGGAAGAAGAAGAGTTAGACAGAAAGAAAAAGAAAAAGAGGGAAAGAGTGAGGAAGAGAGGGGAGGAAGAAAAAGGGAAGTGAGAGGGAGGAACAGAGAAAAGGAGTGGAGAGAGTGAGAGGTATTAAAGTTTGTATCTTAGTTTTTGGTTTGAAAATTCTAAATAATTATATTTTCATTTAACCAAAATTTCAGAAAATGTTGGCTGTCCAAACACGCAAAGTGCTTTTCCTGAAGTTTCCTGATATGGAACCATCAGCAGTTGGATCGCCAGTAGGCGTGGATTTAATCAAAGATCTCAAAATTCTCAAATTATGTTTGAGACCTTTCAGCCTGAGGACTGAAAATATCGAAAGTGAATGGGAGAGTACATATGGCTGTTTGAATGCAAGTAGGTGACAATTAGATAATTGCATATGCTGCTTTTTATCCTGAACTATTTTAGTAAAAGTCTGCTCTTTGGTAAATGAATAATTCACTTATATTTCGAATGTATTTTAAATGTGTCATATTTGAAGGCAGGCTAAGCTATATTTAAATAATTTATTACTTTTTAATAGGTTGAGAAATGGTTTGAGATGTTGCTCTGCATAGATGAAGCTGGCTACCTACAAAAACAGGGGGAAGATGGGCACTGAGTCCTTTCCTCCTATCCAGTAACTAAGCCAAGTCTTCTTTTTAGCTTTTATCATCTCAGGTTTTTCTTATCCAATATTATTTTCTTAATAATATTGGCTGAGGCCGCTCAGAATTTAATTGCCAGCACCTATGACTCTCACTGACTGAGGACTCAACTTCTCTGTATCTGTATCCTTAAAAGAGAGTATAGTTGTGTAATAAATGTATACATTATTAAAGTAGAAAGGTCTTAAAGTGTACTGAGACAAAAATGTAATTAATTTTTATAAATAAAGTTGGGCTATGAGAAGGCACAATGCAATATCCATAACAAGGATTCCAAGATACCACAAGTGCAGTGGCCATGGTCAGGGCTTCAAACAGAGGCAGGTGTGGGATATTGTCTATTAGAGACTGCAATTCTCAATATATTTAAACAGGATTTTTAGGTATGATACTCACATTCTGAATTTAAAAAAAAAAAAAAAACAACTTCAGAAATTGAAAGCACTATCACCACCAAGAATAACCCCACCTGCTACTTTTTAGTAAGACACATGGCCAACTAATTTTATTAGACCATTATTAATGTTTCATTTATAGTTAGTTCTAAAATACAACAGAAAGCGAAGAAGGTGTATTATGTTTTAGACATAAAATGTAAAAGTTCCAAAAGTCTTTTGTGTTCAAAAGTGGGACTTTTGGAAGGACTGGATTGTGGGAATCCTATACTTACCAGTGGATTAATCTTGAATGTGCATGGGCTGGTTGGAAGAGGTAAGAGAGTGGAGACATGATATTGGAGGGTGTAGTTCTTCCCACATCTCCTCTCCCGCCCCCGCCCCCTCGTGGCTGCCATGTGTTGAACAAGCTTCCCCTGTCAGGCCTTTATGTGATATTGTTTCTGTTTTGGAGCCAGCTAGCCATTGAATAAACACTCTAAAATCATCAGCCAAAGTAAAACTCTGCTCTGTCAGCTGTGGGTGTCAAATATTTCATTATAGTAGGACAGAATTAGGTACCAGACAAATGGAATCATTGTTGCAACTTTACCTGACCATGTACTTTAGAATACTTTGGAATTGGCATGTGAGAGCTGATTGGAACAATCTGGAGAAGAGGCTAGTGAAAGCCTAAAATGATCCAAGCAAAGTGTAATGGGAAATTCACTCAGATCTCAGAAGACCAGAATGCTGAATGGAATGCAGACAATAAAGCCAGACTCATGAGGTTTCATGAGTCCTCGCGGGAATGAGGACTCTTGGATACTAGAGTAGAAGACATCTATATCACATTTTGACAAATAACTTGCATATATTTTGCCTCATTCCCTAAGATAGTGTATGTGGCTGAACTTAAAGATAATAAACTATCACTTCTTGGTCTTTTGGCTAAGATCAAGTGTAAAGGTAACAGACTCATTGAGCTAGTAGAGAAATTTCAAGGAAGACCAATGCTGAAGCTATAACAAGGGTATCACAGATTGCTTTCAAACAGATTCACAGTGATAATCAAGAGCAAAGAGCAGACCAAAACAAACACGAAAATTTTGCTACTTGGCCAGTAAGTAGACACCCATGAGTTTGAGACCAAAGAGAAAGAAGTTGCTTAAAAGATTAATAACATTAAAAATGAACCAAGTACCTTGCACCAGGACAAGAAAAACATGGCTTGTGGGCATCTCAGGAAATACCCAGATCCTACCCATCACAGTATTAAAGATGTAAAAAAGTAAACTCCTCTGAAAGATTGCCTGGAGAAGAAAGTCCTGGGTTTCTTTGCTCACTCAGAGTCACCCAGGGATATTATACCCAAATCCATCCATTCAAGTACTTAAAGGTCACTGTAGGCATGGTCCAAGGGGGTCTGGCTACTACTGGAGCTAACACAAAACTTTTCATCATCCACATCCACGTGGCACTTACTTCACAACTATTCAGAGTGCAAGTGTTTTGGGGTCATAGACTCTTCTACCCAGATTACAGCAGAAGGCATTGGAGGGCAGGCAAATTGCTTTTGAGAGGAAAGTATGTGAAACCGTGAAAGTGAAGCCAATAGTGCAGTGGAGACTCCTAGAAGTTGGAGATACCAGGGTTTTTGAACATCTGTTGAGGAAATCTACAGGAAGCAAATGAAGCTAGCCTATAGGAGAGGTCATGAGGGCTGCACTCAACACAGGGAAGGGCTGACTAAGTCCTCTGGCGCTGTGTCTTGTCACCATACGGCCTGGACGATGGACATGGAACAAAGGATTTAGATATAAAATATCCCCCCAAAAGTCTCACTTGTTCAGGATAGGGCTTTTGGAAGCTAAGAGGATCACTGAAGTGCTATTTTTATTAGTGGATTAATCCACTGATGAGTTCATAGTTGAATGGGCTGTTAGGAGGTGAGGCTTGATTGGAAGAGGTCCCTCACTGATGACACATCTTGGGAAGTTGTATCCCTATATCTCTCCCAAACTCCCTCCACATACCTCTTTATCCTCTTCCTCTTCCTCCTTCTCTCTTTTTGTCCTTCAAAACTGGAGTTAAGTGGACTTCCCAATTTTCTTTCTTTTTTTATGTATTTGGTACAGGGTCACACTGCACAGGTCAGACCCATAGTGATCCTGTTTTTGCCTCCCCAACACTGGGATTACAGGTGTGTACCACCACTCCCAGACTCAGTGGCCAACTCAGTGAGCCCCAAGGGCAGCCCTGGTGTGGCATGTGATGTCAGGGGTCGAATCCTAGTCCCTGTGCTTGCCTAAGTAAGCATTTCATCCACTGAGCTATCTGGCCAGCCCTGGACTTTCTAATTTTCAATAATATGATGGCAGATGAGTTTGCTGAGAAGCTGATATTTCACTAAAGACCCTAAGTAAATAAAGACCCTATTCAGGCACATATCTGGACAAGGAAAGGTGCAAGCAAAGGATGCTTCAAATAAAAATATCCTAAGGCAAGAATACCCTGAAGTATTGGAAGCCAGTTTGATCACTAACAACATGTAACAAAAAAGGATACACTACAACATTGGCTCAGAAACAGGTGTGAAGACCCTTGAAGATCTTTTAATGTATCAGGCTGAGTCTGAGTGAAATATGAATATATTTAAGGTATTGAGCAGGAGAATAACACAATATGACTTTGACTTACAAAAGGTCCACAACTTTACCTAACACACTTTGTTTAAGCTCCAGATGTAAGGGACCAGGACCGAAGTGGGAGTATTCAGGAAAGATACAGCAATAAAGGAGATGAGGAGATGGTGGCTAGATCAGACTAATAAAAGGAGTATTAAGAAATGGTCAGAAAGCAGATATACCAGTATATTGAAGATAAATTATGTATTTTTAATAGATGAGATAAAAGGTAAGTGATGGATGACTCTTTTACGCATAAGAAAAGACTAAGAGGATCAAGTTTTAGGAAAATCTTCACTGTGTTCCTCATGTTCATGATAGGACCTGTCTTTTATAAATCCAAGTGGAGGGTTCAATAAGCACATGGTACATGCATCTCACGTCCATGTAAAATTTACAGACAAAAGAAATTATACATTTGACAGTCTTCAGCTAATGTGTGGTATATGTAAGAGCATGGATAAGGACAGAGTAGGGAAGGCATCTGAGGACTGAACTATAAGGGCTCTAGAAGCTGAGACAGAGCAATGAGAATGGGAGCTGGGAACTGAGCTGTCTTTAGCAATGAGGAGGGTGTTGATGATAATTAGAAGTAGTTTTGTTGGAATAGAGGAGGTGAAATGAATGAGTGGAATGCCTTCAGAACAGAAGGCAGAAAAATCAGATATATACAGTCCACATCACCTTCACTAACTGCTAACAAAGAATTACAGACCCTGTATAGTACTGCCCATTTAACCAGAACGTGGTACACATATAATGGACCTGTGCACCTACTCTCAGAGGAAGAAAAAAGCTGCTACCTCTTTCTAACAAAGTGAGATTTTTTTTTAACTGCCCTTCTTGTCTATGTACCTGGCTCTTGCATCTAAAGTTACAGTGCTCTTTTTCAATTTGACAAACTTGGTGGCAGGCTAGGATTTTAGCTCCAACTGATTTCATAGACCATAATTCCATTCCACACCCCAAATGCCTCAGGCCTCCACCCAATCAATAAATTGCAGTTAACACTCTTAGGGAAAATGGTCTCTGATGAGACTCAGTGTTAACAGCCAATCCAACCCCATTAACTTCCACATCTGGAAATAAGGTGAGTAAGGAAAATGAGACTGATGGCTTCAATTGAGGTCTCATTTATCAGCATCACAATAACCTGACTCAACTCCATACAATTCAGGGTGATTGGATGAATTTGCTGAGTAGAGATCCAAGAAGGAAATAATAAGGAGGATGAAGTTCAGGATCCAGGATTACTCATGGTTATTTCAAAGCACCCAGTTTAGAGTCAGGGAGCAAGCATAAAAAGGCATCAAACAAGATGCTGTAGGACTCCAGTCCAGTGTTGATGTTGTTCCTATGTGCCTTTTGACCCTTAATATACAATATCAAAAACAAACAATAATTGCAATAAGCCTTACATTTCTATACTATGACACCCTTTAAAATACATTAGTGTCTTGTTTTTCTTAAATGCCTTAGCAAGAAATACTCTCCATTTCAGAGATGGATAAACTGAACCTGAAGAAAACAATTGCAGTGCACGGTGAGGGCCAGGAGAAAGCATATTCTGCTTCAATGAACAACAAACTCCCTGAACAACACATACATTTGGCTATTTGAGTTTGGCTAAATTTGAAAATATATGTAATACAGCATGAAAAAGATTTTATCAACTAACACAGACTTCTTTTTCTTAAAGTTTTTGGATAATTTTTTCAGTTTTTATTTTTATATTAATGCATATTTGGGTTACACAATCTCTATGTTCCTTTACAGAGCTGCTACGTGGACATAACACATCTTACTTCTTTTCTTCATCCTCTTTTTCTCTCCTCTCTGACTATTCCCAGCTTGTGACTCCCTTTTCATTTGAGAAAGACCTATTCCCTACTATCATTTTTTTACTTTGTTCTTTATGTATATTTTGAATTTCTCTCATAAAATAAACAATGAAATATTTGTTTATGTGTTTACTTTATTCCATTAAATATTATGGTCTTAAGTTGTACTCATTTTCCTACAAATAACTCAAAATTATCCTTCATTATTTCATGGTGGCACTACCTCATGTATAAATACCACATTTTTAAGATTTATTCTTAAGGAGAACATTGTCCATAATTAGAACATACCTTTATGAACATCAGTTTCTGGTCTATCCCCCAGAGAATCCAACAGGTATATATGACATACCATATATACCTCTACTTAGAGATAGGTAAGAAAATGATCCTACCCAAGAACAAGGGTTGTCAGGAAATGAGGTAGCCAGAGGTCATCAACCTGCTCTGCTTTTGACATAGACAAGAATGGGAAGATAAACCAGAAGACAGAAATGAGTGGAAGGAACTAAGGAGAGGATGTGTGGCTGGGGCACTGTGTGAGGCTCATGGCCAAATCCCTTCTGCTGTAGCAAAGTAGCCGAAGGACTTTCAAGGACAAGGACACCTCCAATTTGAAAATCTTTTTGTCCCCAGAGTGTAAAATCCTGTCCTATCCTCCCTGTCCCCCATTTTACTCAGCTCTACTATATATGTGTATGCTTTATGTAAGACTTTGATACAAAAGTTAAGAAAATCTGAGCATCACAGCTAGGGCTAAATGACAGAACAAAGAGAACACACAGAGGACAAATAATGGCATAGATATGGGGAAACAGATCTTCAGAGCCAGAGGCCACAGAGAATAGGCGAGCCTCTGGGAACTCACAAAATCCACAGAACAGGGTTGGAGCTTTAGGATGATGTTCTATAATTTTTAAGGAGCAGAAATAACCAGCTCATACTTGGATCATAAATACTGACTGCAGTACAAATTTATAGTTAATTGGTTCATCAGAAAAGGCAGTTGAGGTTCCTTCAGCATTGTATTCAAACTGAAACCTATCAATTTACATCTATTCATCAGTGTATCAGTGTGGACTCACCACTGTCATTAACTTATTTATGGGAATCTTTCATTGTGTTTTGTTATCTAAACTTCATTTATAATGTAACATCTAATTTCTATACATAAGAAAACACAAACTAACTCCAGAACTCTGTTGGCTTTATTTTTTTTTTTTAATTTTTGGAGGTGTTTTAAACATCCTTAACTTGAAAGTTCTTAGCAATTTATTTTATCCGATCTTTCAAAGAAAGTTTAACTTTCCCATAAACACTTCCTTATTGCATTAATATCCTATCTACTTACAATATTTAGCAAAATTATGTAATTGACTCACCAAATACAAAAAGCATAAGCAAAGTTGCTACCAATACAATCAACTTTTGAGAAGCAGAAATGTTCCCCGTGGGAAGGACAGCACAGTGTGTACTTCCACCACACCAGGTAGTGTTGTTCCATGTTTTACAGAGGAAAGAGTAAGCTCTGTTACTTCAGAAACCTGGTAGAGGTCAGTTTCAAAAAAACCCATTGAGTTTTACACAGTTTTCCAGACCGGTTGGGCAGCTTGCTGATGCAAAGAACAGCAGACACCATGGCCAAGCCTTACATTCTGGCTGTCAAATTCTCAGACCCGCATGAGATGCATTCTGTGGCCATCTTTATTTCATCAGGTGAACCACGAGCTAGGAGGTAGAGCAAGAATAAGTAAACAGCAGGAAGACATCAGCAAAAACCAGGCAGAGCAAGGACGGCTATGTCAAAACATCAGAAACCCAAAATAGAAAGGCCTCCTTGTCTCCTGCCCAAAGACCCATAGGCACCCCCAAAAAGGACCTATGCCTGGCCTGTATCCAAGCTCATTTGCATTGTAGTCTTTACTTCCCTCCACTCATACTACAAAAACAAGGTATGGTCAAAACTCCCCCTTCTAATGGTAGAAACTCCCCTTTCCAACAGGAGGGCCAATTCAGGTGCCACACTGGGCCATGACTTCCTGCAATCCCATGTGATAGAGCCCCCCATAATGCCAGGATTCTTAGAGATAAACTAACAGCCCATATCACAGCCATGAGTTCTTCTCACTGGCTAACTCCCACTCTGATTTCACATCTTACACATTTAATAAATCTTACTTTTCTTACTCCTTTTGAGTGCTCAATTCTTTGGGGAGCAAAGATCCTGAAAACAATTCTCCAAAACCTTCCATTCAATAGCAATCTGGCCCAGAGTACAGAGCACCGCCTTCATTCCTGGGAAATCACCCCCATTCCTAACCGAATAAACGTACTATGGGATGGGCTTGGAAGAAGGCTCAAGCTTCAGTGAAGCCTCTAAAAAAAAAGCCCTCTACAAAGGCCAGACAGAAAGCTCCCAGAGATTCTCTAGGAGATGTGATAACACTCAGTGGTAATGACTAAATGTATGTATTCAGTATAAATTAGGACTCTCTTCTTTGGCTGCAAAGGGCAGAGAGCTAAATCTAAGCAGCAGTCAGAGAAAGCAAATTTTTTCCTAATCAGAAAAGCACAATCACGGTGAAGCAGAGCTGGCAAATGGAGCTAGGAGGAGTAACTAGGCTCTTTTTTTCCCATTTCCTCAAAACTGCAAGAAAAGAAAGGTGGACACCTGAAAAGGATGTTAAAAACTTCTGAAAGATGACATCATTTATTAACTGAGGACATGTTATGACTGATTGTTATCGTGGTGAAGAAGAGCTGAAGACACCAACAGCCCGGAGAAGTTCATGAATTTACAAGGACTTCTGATATCAGAAATTCTAAAGTGCTGGCATTATTTCTTTAAAGTTACAGATTGTTAAAAGGACTGGTTAATCACTGTATTACTATACACAGGTGATAAGTGAGATTTCAAATTGTAAATAGGTTTCCTGTTTCCTTATACTTTATTCTTCAAATAATGTTTAATAACTACACATGCGAAGATTTAGTAGTAAAGGTTCTTGTTTCTCTAAGAAAGGCAAAATGGAGTAAAACCAAACAGCAGTGACAGCAAACTACAAACTATCAACTGCTGGCAACTGGCAAAAGAATGGGGACATAAAAAGTGGCGCAAGCTGAGCTGAATATTTTGTTTGTTTTTTATAGTTTAAAAATACTAAAAACAACAAAGAAATTGAATGGCGGTAACTTTGGGGGCAAAAGGAACAGATGCACGCATCTTGTTGTACCTGCTGCCACCTTTGCCTAGAGAAGAGTAACTTTGGTTGCAGCCCAGAATCTGTCATTTGAAGTTAGGAGGCAGATATTCCTGAACTCTCCACTCTTCTTCCTTTTGTCTTCTTCTCCCCCTGCTCCGCTTCTGAGCAAGGAGGCTCATGCTGAGGCCTCTGCAGGAAACCATCAACAGTAGCTGCTAATGGGAAACCTAATGACACTTTAATGGGCCTGGTAAAGCTAAGAGAGTTGTGCAGATAATATTTATAATAGAAGAAAAAATACTGCACTAAGTTGAAACAAGAGGTGGTTGGGCTGTTTAGCCCAAGTAAGAAAAATCTGTGCTTTTCTAGAGAAAGGCTATTTATCATGCCTTTGAAGGCTTCCACTGCACCCACTCTAACAGAGAAACACAAAGGGAGGGGTGAAGCCACATTCCCCACATGCCGTGACATTTCCCAGGACACCTGTGTTAAGTAACAAGCAGTGGACCAGAGTTTTTCTTCATTTGCATTTATGAAATAGTTTCAACCCATGGGAAATAGATTGTGGCTGAATATCCAAGGCTTGGGCTAAATCCATCAGAAATAAAATAAGTTGTCAATCAAGCTCAAAGTAGCAAAAGAACATGGTTATACAATATTTCTCAAATCCTGCTGCATCATGTGGTTCTATCAAACCAAACCAAATTCAACTTTATAGCTTGAATTTTTCATCTTCCACATTCACTAGTAGTAACATAACTGAAACTCTAGAAAATAGAATCTGTGGTAATCCCCAGGCCAGTAGCAACAATTAGGGACATGTAACAATACTTGTTCTGGAACCCCTTCTTGAGCCTGCTTATCAAGAAAATCCTGGAGGAAGGGCCCAGAATCTGTGTGTTTAACAAGCTCTGCAGGTGATTCTGATACACATTCACATTTAAGAGACACTGGTGTGTAACACTGATTCTCAAATATAGCTGCACATTGCAATCACCTATGAAATTGAAGAAACAATGCAGCTACTGGTTCCTCGCTCCTCCCCTCCCTCCAGAGATTTTACCTTAATTGGCATCAGGTGCAACCTAAATGTTTGGAATTTTTTAACTCCCCAGATGATTCTAATGTGCAAGAAAGTGTGAAAACCACTAGAACACCATCAGAAAATGCAAATGAACAGCCAACTTTTACACCTAAGTCAAAAAGACAGTCAATGGGTGTTCAGAGTCAATAATTACAAAAGTAATAGGTGAAGTATTATCTGCACTGATAGACTGAAAAAAAAAGGCTTCCCCTTAATCATCTTTCAACCCAAAATAAAACAGGTTTACCCCCAGTCTTCTACTTGAGTTTTCTATTTTGTCCCCATGGGATGCAAACTAGAGTCTTGCCCTTAGAAATCTTACCTCTCTTTATAAAGCAACTCTCCGAATTTCCTTTCCTCTGGCTCTGGTATAACCATTTAAATGCCCTGTGTCTGAATTCTTGGCACTGAAGTATAGGTACCCAGAACTATCCAATGTTATAGTGTGGGCCCCAGGAAGCCATGGTGGCTTGCATCTAGACACCCTAATCTATTCAAAGGTGAATTGTTTCAAATGTCTTATCATTAGGACAACATAAATGTATTATGAATTCTGTGCTGGTTGAACTTGAATGTACCAACTTGATTATAGCAATTGATTGGCTTATGAGCTGGCCAGAGGAGTAGAAAGGCACAATCCTGGGAGTACCTGGGTGGTCATGGAGAAATGACCTTGGGGACTGCATCTGTTCCCTCACCCCTTCCTGTCTGGTGCTCTTCCAAGCTCTGCTTCCCAGCTTCCATGAACTGAACATCTCTGCTCTGCTATGATGTTTCTCTGGCAACCACGAACCATGGACTGAATTCTCTGAAATTGTGAGCAAAATGAAACTTCTCCTTCTATAAATTGTGAGTGTTGGGTAATTTGCCCCAGTGACAGAAAGAGGGACTATTACAAATTGGAAGGATACATTTGGTCATTCCAGGGTTTCCCCCAGTCCTTCCTAGAACAGCATCCATTTGTTCTCTGTTGCTGTAACAAGCACCTCACTTGGACAGCTAGAAAGGCATTGACATTGGACAGCATGTCTTTATTGAAAATGGATTAATTTGTAAGAAAGCAAAATATAAACAGACAAATGAAGGAATTACTCCTTGAGATATCTCCTACATATTTACTCAAAAAGTTGTATCTCCTCCCCATCAACTACTGTCTATTCTCTGATTTCTTCAAAAACCAATACTCAATAAAGAGTGGAGATCTATTTTAATATGATTGTGTGCAAGGCCCTGCTATGGAAGACATTCAGGATGCCTTTGAAGTAATAGTAAAGTTAGACCCTTAAACTGTTAAATGAAAACTGACTTTGGAATTTGTTCAGGGGAGGAAACCTAAAGGTAGAAGCAAGTCAAGGCTTAAAGAAACCTAGAAAGAAGCTAAGAGAAGATATTAACAATTATAATTCAAGATAGAAATATGTTAAAACCTATGAGGCCAATGCTTGAAAGGGGGGGTTTCCTATCTTCTCCCAGAAGAAAGACAGAGTGTAGAATGAATGGCAAAAGTTGAAATCAGGATTGAAATCTTGATCAAGTGGATACTACAGGTATTTTGTACAGAATTTTATGACACCCAGGGAGTTATTGCTCAGCCTTTCTGCTATATTCCAGATGAAAAACAGAACTCTACTCTTCAAGACTTCTACAAAATAAATGGTAGTAAAATCCCCATAGAGTTGGCCCTGTCTCCTTCCTTTTCTCTCTTCCTAAAGAAGCTTGAACTTACGGAATTGGCTATATTTTTTCATTTAATTTCTGCTTTACGCGCTGAACAGTTGTAATTCAAAAGCTTCTCCTTTCTGCTCTGTTCCACTGAGCCCACATGGCAGCCTGGACAAGGGCGGCCTCTCTTGGCTTTGTCCATATTTTGGAGAAACATGAACTCTTTTCTGTTGAGAAAAGTTAAATATAAAACTCCTAACTACTAACAGTGCTAAGGCACTCTGAGCAACAAAATAAGCATACCCATTTTCAGAGAGTTGAGGAGCTGTGTCTGTACACTCTCACAGTAACTGCACCAGCCCCATAGTGCATTGTTACTAAGGAGAAACTTGGGTACCACCCGGGCCAGGCACTGTCTGGCCATGGAGAAAATGTGGCACAGAACGAGGTAAACACTCTGAGTACTGAATGAGATTTGTGCCTCCTTCACACTTCTACTTGCCATGTTTCCAGTTATCCAGTTGACCATAGACCAAAATTATGGGGTGGAAAATTTCAAAAGTAAGTCATAAGTCTTACAAAGCTTTTATAAAAATAAGTTATTGCTCTATTTTATTGTTATTTGTTGTTTATCTCTTCTTGCCCCTAATTCAGAAATGAAATTTTGCCATAGATAAGGGCATAGAGAAAAATATTATATATGTGTATATTTTATATATAATGAATGGCAAAAATATAGTATAGATAATATATAAAACATATAATGTATTATTTTATGTAATGTATATTATATAATATATTATATATAATTTAGATGTAACATATATTATATAATATACATATATAATGGCTTGGAACTAGTTACAGTTTCTAGAATTCTCTAAAGGTCTTAGACCACATCCCTCATGGGTAAAGGGAGACTTCTGCAGGGCCTTTTCCCAGCCTATCCAACTCCCTGAGCTCATGAATCACCACAGAGCCACTAATGCAGCCAGCCAACAACAATAAAGGAAATAGAGTGAAGAGTGGGAAAGAAGACCTGTTGCTTGATGAGTGTAAAAAAGTAATGTGTAAGGGGCGGGGAAGATGGCTCAGTGGAATAAGTGCTTCTGTGGCAAGCACAAGGGCCTGAGTTCAATCCCCATTTCTGTAAAAAAAAAAAAAGTAATGCATGCTTGGAATTATATATTTTGTTGGTGTGTGCTAGTGTTACATGATGATGGGGCTTATTTGGAGAAGTTGGCACATGCAATTAAAATATCCTAATTAATTTCAAAGCTTCTCCTGCCTTACCGCCTCCCTTCTGCTTATGCCCTTGATCTCTGGGGAAACCACAGAGGCAGAGCACAGCAGCAGGAATACAGAGGCCAGGGCTGACTGCACAGGAAGTTCCTGAGGAGGATGCTGCAGACCAGGTCTACTGCGGGCCCTGCAGGCTGCCTGTTTCCTAGCTTGGTGCTCTTCAGGGCACTAACTACAATGCCTGGCATGTGAGCATGTGTCCTTGCTGGATTCTGTATCCATATCTGTAAAATGGAGTTAATTATCTTTACCCTGTAAAAACACAGTGGGGTGTGTCAATTTGTAAGGCAATAATGGAGGGCAAGAAAGCACTTCTCCTAGCTGTATTTGTTATGACAAAGCATATAGGCCAGATGCCTCATAAGCACTAAAAATTCATTTTTCATGGTCCTACAGACTGAAGCACCCATGACCAGGGTGTCAACATGGCAGGCTCTGACACAGCCTTTTCCAATTCATGGCTGCTGAATTTTTACTGTGTCTTAACTAGGAAGAAACAAGGCAGTACAGTGCTCTATGTGGATTCTTTTCTAAGGCCCTCAGCCCCGCTCCTCAGGTCTTGGCCCTCATGACCTAAGTAGCTCCCAAAGACCCCCCCTAGTAGTACTGTTCTGCTGGTGTTAAGATAGCAGCATACAAAGTGAACAGGGAGGAGGACAAAAACAGTCAGTCCATAATAGCATTATTACTTCTACCATCATAATGAATACTATCTCAGGCTAGTAGGGAGTTTCTGATATAAAGTCCCTGGGTTTAAATGGAAAAAGTATGATGTGCTACAGGGACAGGCTTGGGAGACAAGGAGTTTTTTCAACAAGTGAGTGACCTTAGGAAAATTACCCAACATCTCTGAACCTTGGTTCCATAGCACATATGAGGAAATTAAAAAACTGTAGCACTGATTGGTCATAATAACAAATACGCTAATAAAGTTCTCTCTGAACACAAGTTAGTGTCAGGACCATGGCAGAACCATCCTGTGTTCCCACTCACATCTATTTCAAATCCAGTCACAGATGAGCTTATCTGCATCCACCTTGTCCTAAAATATTCTCTATTTGTCCCTTTCTAGCTGTGCAAGTGTGGATGATTTGCAGTTTAATCTACAGATCAAAAAAAGAAACAACTAGAACAACGTAACAAAGAGAAGAAAAAAATACTGTCAAAACCATCAGTTTTAAAATTAACTAGCTAACCAGAGGATCAAATATTCAACACTTGTTTTTGAAAAGTTATGCACAATACCTTGAAATAATTGCTTTTATTTGGCTTTCTTATTACACATTAAATTTTCCAGTAAGTCAAAGAAGCGTAGCTAAAAAACAGAAGAGAGTATTCTGACAAAAAAGACAGACACAAGACC
>NW_004524629.1:11950471-11967468 GCF_000260255.1 Octodon degus
GTTCTAATGGTGTTTGTAAATAGGATCACAAGTCCGCATCTTGTACAGCAATTAACCACTAAGAAGAATATATGCAGTGTATTATTTGTTGAAACTTTACTTCCAATTTGATTTGAAACTGTCTCATTGCAATCTGTTTATCAATAAAACTTTGAAAAAAAAAGACAGACACCACAGTACACCACCTGGATCAAAAATATTAAACAAAGAAAAACTACTCATTATTCTGTTAGCTTTAAGACATTTTCAGATTTTTCTAACTGGAACAAGTCCTCCTTGGTCTTGTAAAACTCACTGAGTTGGATTAAAGTAGTGTATGTAGCAGCCTCATCCTCAATGATGCCATGTAAAATATACATATTAACAAGCAGGATTTTTCTCCACTCTGTTCTGAGCACTGAGCACATCTTAGTAGTAGCACATCATCAAGTGGAGCTCACATTTTCCTTCCTCTGCATCACTTCCCAACTTGAAGGCCTCTGCCACTGCTAGCAGAGTCCTCCTGGTTCCTCCAGCAGGCACCGAGCACCCTTGGCCAATGAACTTGACAAAAGTACTGACACCTCTTCCTTCTAACACAGTACCTGGTAAATAGTGTCGTGGTAAACACTGTTTGCATTTGCAAAAGCAAATAAACTGAAAAGGCATGTTTGTAGATATATGTCTCAGTGCTCGGCTCTGTAAATTCCTGCTGAATAACTTATTAAACCAGTGTAAGTGAGCTCGAAGATCTGAAACAAGATTCTACGTGTGAATGCCAGCTTAACATTGTATACACACCTTTAGAAGTGGGGAGCTCAGAGACATGTATCCCTCCCATTTTAGCTCACACTGATCAGGGAATATTGCAGATAAGATTAAGGATATCATTTATCCCATCAAGACTCTATGCCATCCTTTGCAGAGCAAGGGATCCAGGGAATAAGATGACCATGACATAGGAGACAGATGTCCTGATGAGAGTTATATTGTCAACCTCCACTCTTAATTGGCGCTTCCTTTTCAATCCTACTTATGGACACTGAGGTATCTCCCTAAAGATAAAATAAAGCATCTGATTGGTAGTGGCTCTCTGCTTAATCCTTTAGACTATAATCTGGCAAGAATATTTGAGAGCTTTTTGTATGTGTAACTGCTTCTCTGGCACCTGGCCTAGTGTCTAGGGCATTGTAGAGCCTCACTAAATAAAGTCTGTTGAAGGAATGGTGTACTTAATCTAGACCAGTGGTGATAAATCCTTTACAGCTTTCAATGATTCTAGCAGCCTTCTGCAGTACACGTGCCATAGCTTCACCTCCACTAGACTAGACTATCAAAACAAAACCAAAAAATGATGTCAGTGCTAGAATTTACACCAATAGATCCCAAAATGAAAGAAAAAAGATAGGTTTTGATCTGACTGTTGCAAGTAATATAATTCCTAACAAATGGAATCATACCAAAAACAAAACAAACAAAAACCCCAAGAAGGTATAATTTAACTCCAAAAGCAATCCTGTTTGAAAGTAAAATATGATGAAGGTAGAAGGGGCTAGACAGCTGCACGAGTTGGAAGTTGAGGAGTGGAATAGATCACCAAAATGAAGCAGATGGAGTATGAAGCTCCCAAAATTCCACAGCAGAAGCACAGGCAGGCGATGCAAGCATCATAAGTAAGGGTTTGTCATGAGCCACCAGCGGGCAGACCACAGCAAGCCTGAGGAAGCCCTCCTGTGTAGATCAGTACTGCTTTCTGAGAGCGAGCACCACCGACAGAACTCACTCCAAGAACTAGGTAAGCACCTCTTGTTCAGACCAATAGCACTAAAGCATGGCAGGATAGCTGCTGCAGCAAAGAAGTTCCCTAAATCTCCCTTCCTTCTCAGAAACACAAATGGCCCTTGAGACCAGAGCAGAGCTGAGCCTACAGCAGCAGTATGGACAGTAACCACTGATATGGTGCTCCCTGCTCCGGGTATGGTTCAAAATATTCCCCCGTCGAGTCATATCACCAACGCTACAAGGTAGGTGCTATTATCACAGCCGTTCTATAGATGAGGAAAAGGAGGCACAAATTACTCTGCTACTTGTCCAAGCTCATCCAAGGAGTACTAACACAGCAGGGATGTGATCCTGGGCTCTCAGAGCTACCTCTGCCTCCTTCTGGGGCGCCTGGCTATGGAACTGTGAGGGAGGAGCCAGGAAGCTTCCTGTTCTTCCTAAGCAGGATTAAGGAAACTAATTACCTATGTGGAGAACTCCCTGATGAAACCCACACTTTGAAATATGCACAATTAGAAAGCAGAGCACACCACCAAAGCCTCATGCACAGGACTGCGTGACCCTATCCGAATAATTCAGCAGGGAAAAAGCCCCAAAGGGCCTGAGGTTTGCTCATGTAGTGAATTTAAAACCTGCACATCATGACAGAGATGTGCAGAATGGACCTCCATTCCCATTGCTAGGGACCCGCATTTCTATTCGCCTGTCCCTGAGGAGCCTCTGCAGCTTGGCTTGTGCGATTTAAAATACGTTCTCCCTGGCAAATGTTCACAGCTTCAGCCCTCATTCCTGTGTGTTCTCATGTCTTCTCCTGTCCTTCTGAACCTACCTATCATCTTAACTCTGGAAGAAAGACTTCTGGATGGGGAATCCTGCCCCACTGGTCCTGGCCTAGGAGTTATGAGTGTGCAGTTTTCGTTTTTTGTTTCCTTTTGTGTGTGTGTGTGTGTGTGTGTGTGTGTGTGGTACTAGGGATCAAACTCAGGACCTTGCGCTTTGTCAGGTAAGCACTTATTCCACTGAGCTATCTCCCCAGCCCCAGCTATTTCAAGGAAAATAAAATAAAATGCAGTTCCTCAGCCACATGAGCCATATTTCAAGCACACTGCAACACATGTGACCACCACAAGTGCATAGTACATGCATAAAACATTTCCATCATCACAGAATACTCCATGGGTGTGTGCATTGGTGTATGTGTGTGGGTTTGTCTTTTGTTAGATTCTTTTGCTCCAAAAATAACATACATTCAATAAAATACATATACAACAAGACATTAAAATATCACATCAGACCTCCATGTATGTACAACCAAGCTGTGCCAAATGGTAGCAGTAGGGTCTTGAGTAATTACTTAACCTCTTAAATAAGTGCTTAACCTCCCCCAGTCTCAGCTTCCTTTTCTTTAAATAAAGATACACATTGAGTATCTCTAAAACAAATCCAAAATCCGCGCTGGGCAAGGTGGTGCATGCTTACAATCTTATGCACACCTGCAATCCCAACACTCTGAGAGGCCAAGCATTCCAAGTTTAAATCCTGAGAAATTTAGCAAGTTAGTAGACCATGTCTCAAAATTAAAAAACTAAAATACAAGTGCTCCAAAATCTATGACTTTCGAGTACACAGTACAATGACACAAGTGGAAAATTCCACACCATGAAACTCTGTTTCATACACAAAATCAATATATTGCATACAATTACTACAGGGTAAGTATATACACTATATACAAAACATAAATTTTGTGTTTAGACTTGGAATCTCTCCATACGACATTATGTATATGCAAATATCCTATAACCAAAAAAATACTAAATCCAACACACTTCTTATTCCAAGCATTGCAGGCGAAAGATAATTTACCTGTAATAGCACCAGTCCTGTAAATATCACAAACGGTTGTAAGGAAGATGCGAGGCACTGCCTGTGGAAATCCCTTGCAAATGCTAAGACAACATCCAAATGTAGCCACTGTCACACCTATTCTAGTGATCACCATTGTACTCTACAAAAGAAAGAACACACGTAGCAGGACATAGCCAAATTATGCCTTTTCACATGGTAAAGGGCAGCTAACAGAAAAGGAGATAGGACTGAGGAAAAGAGAAGAGGCAGGCAGAGAAAGGCCAGAGAAAATGAAGAGTTACCAGCCATGTGTTCAGATGTGCGGTAGAAGCAAGCCTATGGGGCCTGGTAATTAGGAAACCCAGGGCTAGCATGGCAGCCATGCGGCTTGTTAACCCCAGCCAAATTCTGTGAATCACTCTGTCAGTACTCTTAATTCTAAAGGGGGTTAATAGTATCCTTCTTTACATGATTATAGTTTAACAAGACTTAATGTCAGGTGGTGTGTGGGTGTGTGTGTATGTGTGCGTGCGCGCACACACACGCGCGCATGTGTTTCTTACCTGGAGACACACCAGTCTGTCCTGCAGGGAAGCCTGAAGTGGCTTTCCTCCCATGCTACCCAGGGTCCTCTCTCTTTACCAGCTCTTCTCCACCTGACCCCACCCATGGAAGAGCCTCCCAGGACTTGGCAGTGAGGGTGTCCTTGGGAATGACAGGGAGGTGTCCCACGGACAAGACAACCAAGTCAGAGGTGATGCCACTCTCCGTTCTGGAGAGTGTTCTTCCAAGCCCTCCTCTGTTGGCTGCAAGTGAACGGCTGCGTGTTGTTGTCATATGTGAAAAGTCCCCTTGAGGGCACCTCTCCCTGTCAGATGCTCAGTGGGGCTCTGGGGCGGTGCTCACCGGACTCTTCTCAGCTGGTTGTAAGCAGAGTCCACACTGCCAGGGGTGCTTTTCCAATGGCTACAAATGTACTGAATCACAGCGTGAGTTGTCCTCTGTCCAGCCTAACTGTACGATATATTGGGAAATGGTAACTATTTTGCTAAATTCAAGCTATGCTATGTTTACTACGCCCCTAGAGTTCTTCAGCCTATTAATTCTAGTAAATAGATTACTTTGTACATATTTTGAGATATTTTCTTAGATGCTTTAAATTTTCTAAGAATTGATCAACATTATGTGGACTATAGTTTCCTGGAAATGTTTTGCCTTCTTTTAAAAACCCAAGAACCATTCAGCCTTCAGCCCTCTTATCCACACATTGCTCATTCTTCATTTGGCAGCATGTGGTTCTGGGTAGCATGGAAGTCTGACCTGATATTTGAATGTCCTGATATATAGATAGATAGAAATATATATATGTGTGTATATATGTATAGTATGTATGTTATTTTTGGTTTATTTTTATGTGTTTCATACAGGGCTCCACTACGAAGCTTGGACTCACAGTGCTCCTCTAGTGCTGGATTACAGGTATGTGCCCCGCACCCGGATTTGGTCACTGCTTCAGCACACCTTGCGCAGGACTCGTGCAGCAGGTGGTGCCAATGATCAAACCCCAGAACCTGCACCGGCCTAAGCAGGTTCTCAGCCTGCTGAGCTATCTCACCAGCCTATGTGTGTTATATTTGGAGCAAAAGAATCTAGCAAAAGACAAACCAACCCACGTGCATGCACACACACACACACACACACACACACACACACGTAGTGTTATCCAATGGAATATTCTGACAGGATGGAAATGTTCCATGTATATACTAATCACATGTACTATAGGGTACTTAAAATATGGCTTGCTTGATGGAGGAACTGCATTGTATTTTTTACTTGCAACAGCTGCACACTCATGGCTCCTAAGGCAGGACCAGTGGAGCTGGACTCCTCACCCAGAAGCCTCTCTTCCAGAGTTATGATAGATAGGGTCAGCAGGACAGGAGAGGATGTGAGAACAAATAAGGATGAGGCCTGAAGTTGTCAACATTTGCCAAGGATCCCATGTTTTAAATCACACAAGCCAAGGCGTGGTGGCCACTCAAGGACAGGTGAATTGAAATGCAGCTCCGAGCATGGGGAATGGAGGTCTGCTCTGCACATCTCAGTCACGATGTGCACCACAGAAGCAAACATCAGTCTTATCTCCTTTCCTTTTCTCTTTTCTGCCCTTTATCTACCCCCACCCCATGCCTTATGCCTATTCCTGTCTAGGCAGACTTTGTTCCACTAGAGTTTTTAAGGAAAAGCCTGCGGCTGATCCTTGCCCTAGAAAATAGTATTCGTGTTCCCCCAAGGGCAAAATTACTAACTATCCCAAACACAGTTAAGAATGACCCATATTTTACTGTTTGTTCCATTTTCAAGTCTTTTGGGACAAGTAATTGTCCTACATTTTAAACCAGCACTAGGGTGGGAAGGGTGTGGCTGTGGCTGTGTGTGAGATCGTGTGAGAGACAAAATGTGTGTGGAAGAGTCTTGCTTCCTGAACTTATGTTTGAAATTGCTGGTACAACCATGTCTCATCCATCTCACACAAGCCAGCATTCCCATATCGAGCTCTCTTTTCCTTAACACACACACACACACACACACACACACACACACACACACGGAATCATACAACTAGTAACTTCTACTTTAATTAATAACCCAATATCATCATCCACATCCTCCGTGTTCATTTTAACCTCTGTAACAACCTGGTCTGATAGGAAGAAAAAAATTACCATTAACCTTTTAAATAATCATCAAATAAGAAAATGTCAGTCATTAACTTTATAAGGAATTTTATTTCTAAGTCTCTAGATCCGAGTCCCCTTGGCTTCCAAGCCATCTCTCTCTAATCTCAAAAGACCCTTTAACAGCATTGCTAGGAGGGTAACAAGGTCCTCTCTCTTCCCACAAAAATACAAATTCATATCCTTAAAAAAGGGAACAGTTTAAATGGAAATTTATTCTCCCATTAAGAAATAAGGGGATGAAAATAATACAAAAGAAAAAGAGGGAAAACCCACGACTACTTGAAATCCAGTCCACTGACCAGCTTTTGCCTCCACAGGGCTCAGTATCCTGAAATCACAAGAGCCAGGAAGTCTGAAAGCAGGGACTGGGAGGTCCTCCAGCTGCCCCTTAGCCCCACGCACACACCATGCGGCATCCTTGGTGATAATGACAATAAGAGGTGGTGTTTATGGAATAGTCAGCCTGTATAAATTTTGGATGTTTTCTCTTGTTTACTTACTCTACAACCGTAAGCATAACTGTTACCTGTCATCCATTTTACAGATTAGAAAAAGTTGCATTTTCAGAACACCCAGGTAGCTCTGCCCCCTGTCACATGCGAACCCCAAAGCAACTGCAGCAGCGCAACAGCTTAGCAATACAAAAAAATATTTTACCTTCACACCCTCCACCTACCCAACCATTCATCAAGTCAAGTCCACAATTAAACTATGACAGGGATACTCAACCAACAAGTCCAAGCCTACATTCTGTCGAATTCAATAGAAGAAAGGCCAGCGCTGACCCCTGAGGAAACCCAGAGTTAATAATTTTCAATGTAGACATGGATTTGTCGCAAAGCAAACTTAATCCTCCCAAAAAAAGTAATTTTATAGGAAGAGAATTCTTAAAAGAGAAACAGAGAATTGGTGGCTTAGGAAAGGTAAAGTTATGACAACGGGTTGTAAATCCTGATTATAAATTAGTGTTGAAAGGAAGAGAATTTTTGAGTCCGGAGCTGGGTGGTTTCTTTCTGGATACACTAGCACCACCTTGTGTCCAAAAGGAGAAATTCGCGCGAGCCTGCCTGCTCTAAAACATGCCTAAGGAGTGGGGAGAAAACCACGAGTGGCCAGAATCGAGTTAGGAAAGTGACAATAGCTATTTTGACCAAAGGGCC
The DNA here is from genome assembly GCF_000260255.1 of Octodon degus. Taxonomy (NCBI): domain Eukaryota; kingdom Metazoa; phylum Chordata; class Mammalia; order Rodentia; family Octodontidae; genus Octodon; species Octodon degus. The sequence continues at coordinate 11,957,985 of NW_004524629.1, forward strand.
TGCTTTTGAAAAAGCTAATTTTATCCCACATAGGTTTAAATAAAAACTGCCGCCAGTCCTGATATCCCTAAGTGCAAACCAGTAGTATCTTTACTGATGAAAATTCAAGCATAATGTAGAAATATGGACATCCCTCCCCCTTGCACCGCACTTTCACCTGCGTGACGCTTCCTTCACTACCACAACATCGCCGTGAGTTACAGGACAATGTGCTCACCCCACATTACAGGCCAGGAAACAAGGCTCCTTTGTGTCCGCTGTGGAGCCAGCTGTGCAGCCTCCTAGACAACTGCTGCTAAGGCCTTCTCGGGAGCTGCAGGCCCTGGAACGATCGCATGCTAGAAGGCCAAGGAACGAGGACCAAGACTCAGTCAAATGAATGTCCCATTCACTGAAATGACTTCTACCATGTGCCTTCTGCATGTCCAAAATGAAAAATACTATGACAACAGGTGCCCCTAAAACAGGCATCCACAATTAGCTGGGCCACAGACAGCACCACACCAAGCCACCACGTATCATAGAGCTCTTCAGGACCCACACAGGGCTGTTTGTACAGCAGGACACATCTGCCAAGATGACCACGTCTCACTGCCTTGAAGCAATTACGTCATCCTTACTGGGCCATCACACCCACCCCTCAGCTGTCCAGTCTGCTTTATCTCTTACAGGACCTCTCGTTCATAGGACATCAGAGATATTACTTTCATCCCTCTTTGACCGAGCCAAGAAACCCCTCTAGCAGAGAACCAATCTGTATACAATCTTCCTTCAAGACTGGAGGTCCAGGGAATTTTCTCACTCTATGCTTTTAGTGGGAGCTGTGTCAAAGATGGGGTACTAACCTGTATCATTTGGAAGTTGACTTACTCAACTTGTAGTATGACGTTAGGAGGCCTTCTGGCATCACCTCTGTATCAGCATGAATCTCATAGATCTCAATGGCAATCCATCAAGCCTACAGTAAGCATAATACCATAAAAAGTTTACTTTTGTCTCCACCTGCATTTTCAATATACCCCACTGGATACTTTTGGAAGGGAGCATGTGCAGTGTGACATTATTATAAATTCTATTTGTAAAGGCAAACAAAGAATACCTTTTCAAAATACCTTCCAAAAAAATTGGGGCTTTCTCTTCAGAATATTCTATAGCTATTTTAAGAATGTTTCTTGTTTGCCTTTTAATTTGATGATTAGGTCGTGACATAAATTAGAAGAACTGGAAAATTTTTAACTGAAGATCAACATTGTTTTCTCTTTGTTCACACCCACATTAATGGACTCTTCTCAAAAGCAGACCTCTTTCCAATCAAGTCCTTTTATTTTCTAATCAAAATAACATTAAGAAATTGTGATATCACTTCTCTTTGAACTGTTTCAAGGGCTAAGCCAAGCTAGAAGACACGAGCACACATGTGTGCGTGAGCACGGGACGCACACGCACATGCGCACACACTGCACCTGCTGGCGTCCACGCCCCAGAATCAAGGGCCTAAGTCATGACCTGGCCCCTCTACCTCTCCCTTCAAAAGTCACAGCCTGTGTTATGCAGGTGATTGGCAGTAGTGACGTCCAATCACACCTTTCTTTTTGTATTAGGGATTCCAAGCAGTAGGCTTCTGCTCTAAAAAGATACTAAACTGTGGCATTCATTCAAATATCTTGTTGACATAATAACTACATAAAGTTAATGAAGATCTAACTTGTTCCCTTTTTATTGTTTTCTATATGAATGTGCATATCACACAGAGTTTCACTGTTATATATAGGACGCATTTCGCACTGCAGAGCCTGACAAGCCTGCTGGCACATTGTGGGAGGACTGCCTGAGCGATCTTAAGAATACGACCTCACACATCAGAAACACTCAGAAAGGGATGAAATCTCAAAGGACACTTTTTCCATATTTGACTGTTTTATCCATCAATAAAATAATAAGTCAATAAAATATAAAATACTATAGGAAAGAAACAGACAATTTCAAGAAAATGAAATACAAATAGCTGCTAAAGCCACTAGGAACTGCTTAAAGTATATATTAAATAAACTTTAAAATTAAGGAAATACAAAGTACCCTAGATATTCATCAAGATGGAAAGTATTAAAAACATAAAGCTATTAGAAAAATTTCTCTATTGTCCAGTACTATTTATATTTTATATTTTGCTAATATCCCCCACTGGAAAAACTTGGACAATATACATCAAAAATCTTTAAATTTTTATATCCTGTGAGCTAGTAGTTATATAACTACCCTAAGGCAATCATCAGAAATGTAGTCAAATTTATGGCTAAATATGTTTATTATAGCATTATTTATTATCATCATAAAATGAAATAAAAATGTCTAATGACAGAGGACTGCTTTAAAAATTACAGGCCATATGTACGAGCACATTCAGGATTGTTACAGTCAGTAAAAATTACATTTACTAAGAATTTCAAATGACATGGGGGAAATGTTTACAATATACTAAGTGAAAGAAGCAGGACATAAAGCTATTTTTGTGGCACAAGCTTTTCATTTCCAAGCATATTCAAAAATGAAAAAATATTAAACCATTAAAAAATGGTTAAGGATGGAAAGAAATTGCAAGTGATTTTTATTTTCCTTTTTATAATACTTCTCCATTTTTCCAAAGTGAGCATGTATTACTTTAATAATTACAGAAGTATTAACTTAAAGTACATCCGACTATGATATTCAAGTTCCTGGAAGAATTCTGTTCCAGCTAAGTCCTTCTAGCCCCTGTTGCTTCACAAACACATCAAACATTTATTTCCATCCTTTCATTTTTCTTCTTAATGTTCCAACTCCTAGGAAAGTCTTGAAAGTCAGTTTTTCTAGGTTTCATTCTCTGAAGCTCCCAGGAATCACTGGTTGTTTCTTCACCTTTACTTTAAAGTCACTTGATACCTAGTTCTAGAGTGTCATTTTGAAACTCATTTTGATTATTCACTTATGTGTCTGGTTCTTCTATTGAACTTTCCTACCTGGCCCTGGACTTGAGAAAGCTTTACATTTCTAATACTTGTCACTGTTCGCAGCATGCCATAAATGTTAAATATATACATAAATGGGTGGAAAGGAGGATGGATAGATGCCAACTGGTTTTTAAAGGGGACAGAATCTAGAAACAAAGTTATCTTCAATTCATTACATGTGTTCAGATGTGTACAAGCTACAGACGACATATGAGAAATACTACACTGAACATTGCAAAGATAAGTTGGACTATAATTAGCTTTTAATAGAATAGAAATTTTCCTAGTTGAAACAACAAATCTGTTATCCTGCTTTACAGTCAATGGCTTTCTACAAAGGATACCCACATGCTTTTTATTATTAAAAACTATTCCAATAAAAGATATACTGAAAAATCATTTCAATTTCTACTAATTAAAAACTAATTAAGTCATTTGCTGAATAATACATGCATTCTCCTTGTATTATCTACGAGCATGCTCTTCACTTACAAATATTTGTCTCCATTTCATTAAAGTAATTAAACTGCTCCAAGTATGGTTATTTTTATAAGCATTTTATAGCCAACTCTCAATTTTCCATACCAATGGAGAAGCATAATTGAAATATTTAAAACTGAATAACAGATAACAGAGTACCTCCCTGCAACTCCTCTCCTCCTCCTGTTTAACAAACAACACAAGGAACTGACTGGAGTTGAAGCTCTGTTCCCTTCCTTCACTCCCACTCTGGTAGCCTGATCAAAGAGTGATTACAAGTAAATAGCACAGCTGTATTCCTGCACCACCACCCCCATGTCTTATTTTTGTGTTAGGGTGAGGTGGAAGGTGCTTAAGTCTCCTTTATCAGGGAAGAGGGGCCAACCTCAAATCAATGACAAAGTTAATTGCCCTATCTCTCTACCACATCATCCATGCTTTGTCCTGGAAAATTATGACAATCCCTTAAATTCCCAAAGAAAGAAATGCTGCATAAAGCAGAAATTTCTTATCCTAAGAATTATAATAGAGACTCTGAGTGAAGGTGTCAGCACACACACACTAGTCTTGACTGCAGCTCTGCTTGCTAATTTAAAATAAGGGTTATGTGGAGGATGCAGAGCCCTGTGGAATGGGAGGGGACATAATTACTAAGGCGCAGAGTAAAGATAGATTGAATGCACCTAATTACCTATTGAATGATGTGATAAGAAAGCATACATGGAAACAGATTGAAAAGCCATGTTCCATAGTGGGCATTTTGGAGAGAGAAACAGAATGGAGTTTTCCCACTTCCTCCTGCCCACGTTAGCCCTGAATGGGAGGAGCGGCTGTGAGGAGAAAGAGATGGTGCCTGGGATAGTTAATTGATTGTGTCGGCTTGAGTGAGAAATGCCCAACTAAGCTGATCGCAGTGTTCTGGATGTGGAAGACCCACCCTGGGGAGAACTGTCTTCAGAATGGTATTAAAGGGAACCAAAGGAAGACATTTTCTGTATGTTCAGAGGAGCTCCAGGCTTTACCTTCACACCTGGGCTGTTGTCTCCTGGCTTCCAGTGCAGACCCTACAGCCTCAAGTGTAGATCATTCAGCCTTCCATTGCAGATTCTTCAGCCTCCTGGAAAAGACTGGCAAAGAACACTGTAGAGAGCTCCAGGCCTTTGACTGGATCCTTCAGCTCTCCAACACATAGACAGACCTTTTGCACTCTTCCACATCTGACTCGGTGGGCAGCCACTGTAAGTCAATCTTGTAAATTCCTTTGTATTAGTATATCTTGCATTAAATGCTTCTCTAGCAAGCACAAACTGATACAGTGCTAGACAGAGAATGTCTACCCAAGGAGCAAGTTCATGGAGAGGAAATACACAGCACATAACACTTGTATACATATGTACCATATTTGTGCCTACCACATATGTTAATTTCTTCGATGCTAGGAGATAGTATTTGATTCCTGAGGTTAAAAACACAAAAGAAATTGTGTAGGAAGAAGCAGGAGGAGACTGCCTTTATTGTTGTTTTGCTTTTAATACATGCCTTGGAGGCACTTCCCAAAATGTAGTCAGAAAGCTTGAAACAGAATTTCATTCAGAACTTATGTAATATATGCCATCTCTTTTATTCTGGACTTTCCCCCTGCTTTAAATTTTATTGGATTTTAATCGGAGCCCATCTGATGAAATGTTCTGAACCTAGATTAGAATGTAGCATGTACAACAGTTGAATGAGAGGGAGGACAGTACAATCACATAATGGAACATAAAATAGATTTTTAAAAGCAATAAAACTGCAGCAGGTGGAGGGGCCGGCTCAGAGACAGAAACAGGAACATTCAAGGACTCACTGACCACCCAGAAAAAGAGAAACCCAGCACGTCCCCCTCTGGAATAAGCACTCACCTTGGCTAAGACCTTTCATTCTTCTGAGGACATGTCCGTCCCACCCAGGTAGGGCCTAAAGCAAAGGTAGAGCCATGGCACACAAATCAAACTGAGCAAGATTTTATCACAGAATAGCCCAAGTTCCCAAATATCCAAGGCAGACCCTGGTCTCCAAAATTCACTCTGAGAGATAATAGAAGAGAGTCTAGTCCTACCATCCAGAGCAAGGCTTCTCAAATTTGTCATACAACACAACCCAAATGTTCATCTCTAAAGTGAAGGTTCTGACTTAGAGGGCTGGGGTGCATTTCTAGCAAGATGACCAGTGGTGCTGACTCTGTGAGTAGCAAGATGTAAAGCAATATTTTCATCACCTGAATCAGCTTCACTTGACACTCACTTAAAACGCAGCTGCCTGAGACCCCTTCAACTTGCTTATCCAAGAATAGTGCTGAGAATTTGTAATTTATCAAACTACCATGTTTACTTTCATGCCAACTCTTCCCCATGTGTATCAGTCAGGACTTTACTAGAGGAACAAATATAACACAAGATGTATAAATGTATAAGAAATTACAAGATTGGCTTACGATGGTCAGCCACAGGCAGATGAAGAAGCATGCAGAGGGTGTCTGCACACTGGAGACTGAAGGATTCAATCCAAGATTTGGAGATCACTGCATTGTTTTATGTAAGTCCCTATCAGGAGGCTGATGGTTTGTGATGGAAGGCTAATGAGTCTATACCAGAAGGCTGAAGGATCCAAGGTGGAAGCTGAAGAGTCTGCACAGGAAGACAGGAAACAACATCCAAGATTGCTGTGAAGACCCGAGCTCCTACAAGGAAGTGGAATGCTCTATCATTCCTTAATTCCCTTTTATATCTTTTAAGTGATGAGTCACTCTGAGTGGAGCCTCCATGCCCTAGGGTGAGGCCTCCACATGCTAAGATGTGGAATTGCTAAGCAGATTTAGTCAAGCTTTTAGCTTCTCAAGTTGACACAATTTATCAATCACTACAATCCACCCCTTGTCAACTTGGTAACCAGACATATTTCTTTAACCTAGTCTCCAGATGCAAATATACGCATATAATTGCACCTAACATGTTATAACTGTCCTGCTTACAAAGGGCAATGAACTAATTCCCTTACAAAATAGAAGTTTTCTTTGTTTAATGCTCATGCTTAATCATTTAATAACTTCAACATTAATACAGGTTTAATAATCTTTAAGACCCAGTATTAAATATATAAATATTATATTACAACAGAACCATATGGGGTGAAATTGTACAATTATAACCCTATTTTCTGTAACTGATCACAGGGTCATAGCTGGTATTTAGAACTACCTTCTTCCACTACACATTCTATATTACCTTGGCCTTCAGCAAGCACCTCAGCAGGTTTTGGTTCTTTCCCTGGTGGAGTGACCCTTATCTGCATACCTGAAGGCTCTGGACCACTTTTGATTGTGCTTATATTAGGACGCTGTAGTTGCCTATTGACTTTAATATAGGGCATGGTAATACCAAGAGGAATCCCAAGGGATCTCCTATACTCTGTGTATATTCTTCCTTTCCTCCACTGTGGAGTAGTAATCCAATTTCCCCTTGATAGTCTGGCTCAGTCTCCCCTGACCACACCATGACTCCCTTTTTAGATTCCTCAGAGGTATGAGTACACCAAAGTGACAAGGTGGAAATCTTAGCTTCCAGTTCAATGGTATCATTGTTGTACTTCCTGGTATAAGCCTTCTTCCTCTGGATCTAGGACTTCTAGTGCAGTGGAACATATGGTTGTGGGGACTAGAAGCAAAAATTTTGCTGGTTGATCACTAGAGGTAATAGTGAGTGGTACTATTCCTACTCCCACCCATTGATTTTTGGACCCATGAATCCTGGCTATGGGAGACACAATACCATCAGAGGATGCTGATTCAAAGCATATACAGTCTTTTGAAGCACCTTACCCCTGCTCTGCAAACTATTGCCATCTAGTTAGCACTGTAACTGTATCTTCAAAAGACCATTCCACCTTTCTATCAATCCAGCTGTTTCTAAATGGTAAGGAGCATGATAAGACCAGTGAATTCGATTAGCATGAGCCCACTGCCTCACTTCTTTGGCTGTACAATGTATTTCTTGATCAGAGGCAACATTGTGTGAATTGCATGACAGTAGATAAGGCATACTATAAACTCACAGATGGTAGTTTTGACAGAAGTGCTACGTGCAACAAAGGCAAATCCATACCCAGAGTATGTGTCTATGTCAGTGAGGATGAAGTGCAGTCCCTTCTGTGATGGAAGTGGTCCAACGTAATCAACCAGCCACCAGGTGGCAGTTTGATCACCCCAGGGAAGGGTGCCATATCAGGGACTCAGTGCTGGTCTTTATTGATGGCATATTGGGCATTCAGCAGTGGCTAGCCAGATCAGCCTTGGAGAGTGGGAGACCATGTTGCAGAGCCCATGTATAACTTCCATCCATGCCACCATGGCCACTCTGTTCATGGGTCCACTGGGCAATACCGGGGTGGCTGAAGAAGAAGGTTGGCCATTCTTCACAGAACAGATCATCTTATCCATTTGATTATTAAAGTTCTCTTCTGCTGATTTCACTTTTGGTGAGTGTTTACATGGGAAACAAACATTTTTATATCATTTGCCTATATGGAGAGATCTAGTCGCATACCCCTTCCCCAAACATCTTTGTCACCAGTTTTCCAATCATGCTCCTTCCAAGTTCCTGACCATTCAGCCAGACCATTGGCTACAGCCCATGAGTCAGTATATAGTCGCACATCTGGCCATTTCTTCTTCCAGGCAAAATGCACTACCAAGTGCACTGCCCAAAACTCAGCCCAATGTGATGATTTCCTTTCACCGTTGTCCTTTAGTGATGTCCCAGAAAAGGGCTATAATGCTGCAGCTGACTACTTGTGGGTGATGCACAGCGTGCAGAGCCATCAGTGAACCAGGCCCTAGTCTTCTTTCCCTCCAGTAGCTGATTATATGGTACACCGCACAATGCCATAGGTACATGCTGGGAAATAGAAGATGATATAGCAGGCATAGGAGCCATAAATATCTGGACAACTTCCTCATGTAATTTAATTGTACCCTCTGGACCTGCCGTAGCTCTATCACGAATATACCACTTCCGTTGAATGATAGACTATTTCTGTGCACATCCAAACTTATGACTTGGTGGGTCAAATAATATCCAGGCCATGATAGACAACTTGGGTCTCATGGTGACCTGATGTCCCATAGCCAAATGTTCATTTTCCACTGAGGCCCAGTAGCAGGCCAGGAGCTGTTTCTCAAAAGGAGAGTAATTGTCTGAGATGATGGTAGAGCTTTGCTCCAAAATCCTAAAGGCCTCCACTGCAATTCACCTATGGGGGCCTGTCGGAGACTCCAAACAGCATCCCTGTCTACCACTGAAACTTCTAGTGCCATTGGATCTGCTGTATCATATGGTTCCAGGGGCAGAACATCCTGAACAGAAGCCTGGACCTATTGCAAAGCTTTTGCCTGTTCTGGGCCTCACTCAAAATTAGTAGGTTTCTGAGTTACTCCATAAATGGGCTGGAGCAAGATACCTAAGTGAAGAATATGTTGTTTCCAAAATTCAAATAGGCCCACTAGGCACTGTGCCTCCTTTTCTTGAGAATTTGTACCAGGAGGTTCCCCACATACACATATATGATAAGTCAGGAAAATACTCATCCATCTCCTCCCATTTCCACCATCCTAGTCCCAGCCACCAGTTTCTTGTTCCTAGATGAAAGCAAAGATTCCTAGCTGGTGCTCCAGCCTCTGTAGATTTAAAAACAATAAGGCTACAATGGGTGGGCACCTAATCGCCATTCTTTTTTCCCCTGTTAACCTAGAACTCCTTCTGAAACACCCTGCTCCATCTATGGCCATACCACCCTGAATGCACCCGATCTCATCAGAAACACCCTGCTCCATTCAGAATCTGATCTTCACCAAAGTCTTACAGGTCCTGTGCACCCATATCCCTCCATCTCTCCTGAACCTCATCTTTCGCTGTGCTCCAAGTACTACAGATTTTCTTAAATGTTATTGTAATCATCATTCGCAACATCTAGGAAATGAAATG
>NW_004524629.1:11967568-11977417 GCF_000260255.1 Octodon degus
ATATATAATGGAATATTATTCAGCCATGTAAAAAGAATAAATTTCAGTTACTTATGGCAATATGGAGAGAACTTATAGTAATTGCAGCAAGTTAATTACAAGAAGACAAATACTATATGCCCTCATTTATATGTAGAAACCTTAAAAAGTTAACCTCAGAGAGGTAGAGAATAAAATGATGGTACTAAAAGATGTTTAAAATGGGGGAAGGAAACAAACAGAGGGTAGTTAATGCATACAGGTTTGTAGTTGGTTAGTAGGAATAACTGCTAATGTTCCATAATCATAGAATAATACATAATTATTTTTGACAACAATTAATTGAATATTTTAAATAGCAAGTAAGACTTTTAATGCTCCTAACAAAGTAATGATAATTACTTGAAGTGATGGATATGTCAGTACCCAAAAATATGAAGTTATTATGAGTAAATTGAAGGTACATGTCTGAAAAGAATCTTTTCAATTTTAATTTGATACAACCACATACGCAGACATGGCAAAAGCCAAGACCCTGAGAAATTTCCTTCGACAAATGCAGACATGAAAAGACCCTTCACTGTTGGGTTTTCTGTGTGTTTACGTCTGCACAGATTGCTTGCACACTAGACTACATAGTGATGGCATTCCCTTACTGAGTAAAATTTCAAAAGAAAATGAAGTAGAGCTCCAAGTTTTTTCATAATTTATGTCTCCAATAAGAAATGGTGCTAAGATAAAGTACCTAGCATAGTGAATTGTAAAAATAATGCTGGCAATTTAGAATGCAGAATTTAAAAAGATTAAAGAGAAAAATTCTACATGAAATAGTATATTATAGGGATAGATTATGGGGAATTGCACTGAGGTAGTTCATAAAAGCTGGCCAATTTTCATGATCATTTGCTATATTTTGAAGTCTTGTATTATGATGAATAGCTGATTATTTTCTTCTAGGGCTTAGCTGTCTTCAAAGAATATGCTCACATTCATTTTTCTGTGTAGTGTAACTCTTTTTGAAATTCTTCTATGGTTTGTTCTACACCAACGTAAGCATTTCCTATTACATTTTCCCATTCTCTGTTTTGGGTACACGGAGAACCATTCCACATGTACTCACATACAAACCGCCCATTTGGCAGAAAGAATACTGGTAAACAAGCAGCCATACCTTCATGTAAGTGTCTTCTTATCTTACTGTGCACTTAATTATTTTCAAACGAGTCCGTAACTTTGCTGGCTTTTTCAGGCAAATGCAGCTTTAATTCATTAAAATCTCCTGGATTTCATCAGCTGGAAGGAATGGTAATGCAGACAAACGATGCATTTTTAAATTGAAGTTCTCATCACTGCCATATTTCAATGACCAATCCACTTGTCTGAATTTTCCACCAAATTCTTTGGACTGAAGGGGAAAAAATATTTATTGGTAACTACCTAGAAATTCACTTTTAGAAGCTTCCATCGCACCTACTTCCAAATCTGTCATCATGGTTTAGAGATTCAGCTGAGCTCCATTTTCACAAACGGACTTCACACATATCCGCCCACCCAAAATTATGTGTTACTGGGTTTTGAGATATTTTTTTCCTGCTGAACATGATGCAACTGTCTGTGTGGAATTAACTGAAAATGCACTAATCCCCTACCTGTTAATCTCTTCTACACCCTTATGTACCTCTTCCATTGTTATTTCCAGGATTTTAGCTTTTCATCTTTTGGAATTTTAGACCTTAGGGATTTTGATCTTTCTAGATTGTAATATTCGAGATTATAGCATCTATAATTATATACAGCAGGGTTGCAATCAGTTCTGGAAAGAAGTAGTTCTCCTAACACAAAGATGGATATTTGGGGGGAAGAAAAACTAACGTAAATCAATGGCGCCACCTTCTCATTATGCTGCAGCTCACAGGAGAGCCTCTTCAGGCCCCAGAGCTACTGGAAGCAATCACAGCCACACCCTCTTCTTCTACTTTTCAGTTCCTTGGAAACTTTGCTTCCTTCCATGAGTGCTGTGTGGGAAAAGAAAAGAGAAAAATCCAGAGACTGACATGTTTGGAAATGCTGCAAGCAATATTCTCTGCAGAAAATATTCCCTGAATGGAATGAAAAGGTTTCCATTGAAGAAGTGCAGTTGGCCCAGAATAGCTGGAACAGAACTGACTATGGAGCCCCATTGCCTTGTGGAGTTTCATAAGGAAGCCCCAGTGTGCTGGTCCTCAACTGTGATATTTTCAAATGCTTAGGGCATAACTTTCTAGGCCTGCTTCCTGGTAATCTATACTGCAAAGTCTTGCCCTGCTAATTTCTTTTTCTATTGTAAAATTACAGCATATACAAAAAGGCTTCAGTGCCAGAGGAAGAATGCCTGGGGGACAAATTAAAAGTAGGGAACTCTGGTGCGGAGCCCAGGGCTGGTGGAACTTGGAGATAATCAGACAAAGCCTCCCACTAGGAAGAAAGGGAAGGAGTATGGCACCAGTGTGGGATTTCCTTACTGCAGGCCATGGAGAGGTGGCAGGCTTTGAGGTGGATCTCATGAACCCAGGGAAGGCAATCTCTCAGAAATGTGGGGTTCTAAGAAGGAGGATTTCTCAAAGAACTTCCCCTAATGGAGATTAGCAACACAAGATACTGGACTTGACTGAGTTGTGTTCTCCAGCTCTGGGGCAAAGAACTAGCGACAGAGGAACCAATACTCTGGAATTCATATAGTCAAGAGCTGGAAACTTCTCATGTTTTAGAGTCATGACTTTAAGTAAATTACTTACTTTTCCTGAGCCTTGATTTCTATAAATGTTTAAAAAGAAAAAGGCACAATTTCTTCCTCTCAGATTTACTAAGTGACTTAAATCAGATAATGAGTGTAAAAACATTGACGAGATAATAGAAACACAACCAAATATAGAGATGATTGCAATAATTATTACAGATGTTTATTGAGAATTTACACTGTGCCAGGCACTGGGTTAAGTACTTCATTAGATATTAGGTTGTTTGAGCCTTCTAGGCACCTTCTGAAGTAGATGCTATCTCTGTCCTAATTTTACAAGGAAGAAATCTAAGCCCGGGAAGGATTAGTTATTTGCCTAGAGGCATACAGATAGAAAGCAATGGAGCTAGGAGCTGAAGGAGACAGCCTGCATACAGAAACGATTTCCTATTCTACAAACACTGACGCAGGGAGCCACATTAGCAGGAAAAAAGCGGAGCCTACAGGGAGTGTGGGATGCATATGCTCAACGGACAACATCCACCACCCCCACAGTTAGTTTAACAAGCATAATCCTCTCCATTCCATTTGCACACTCTGCCTGAAATGGAAAGAACTAGAGATTCTGTCAAGGGATCCGTGCAGTTGTCAACACTGGTGGCAGAAGAGCCTGCCTGGGTGACAGTGGCCCACGGGGCACGAGCAGCACCAGAAGATGCCCCAGGGTGCCCTACACTGACTCATGGAACAAGCGTCTCCCTCTCAGGCTGAGCCCTGCACTGCATAGACTCAGCTCCCAGGGCTCATCAGCCCCTCAGTAGGAGGTCCTGGCTTCAGCCCCTGCATGTGGCAATAATGACAATCAACCGGAAGCATCTTTGTAGAGGCAGGCTGAGCCTGGTACAACAATTCTCAGCAGTCCAGGGACAAAAGCTCCTTGGCATAGAATAAATCACAGGGAAGAAATTTTCCCAGTTTGGATTTAACAGACAAAGCCAGCCAGCTCTGAATAGTCTGTGGAAGAAGAGTGGTGGGGGCCAGAAGGAGTGAGGGTTTCTATGGAGTGGGGCGGAGGTGACCTTTCATGCACCCCCTGCCCCTGCACCTGACCACATCAGGCAGTCTTAGCAGTCCCTGATTCTTGTTCAACTGAACTGGCCCAGTAAAAGCAGTTTCCATTCTTCAGGGTCTGTGTAGCTGCAAGGAAGCACACAGAGGAAGAAGAGCTTTGAAAGGGTTTGAAGAGAACTCCAGAGATGAATTATAGCCCTGGACTCAGTTAAAGGGGTGGGCTGGGGCTTTAAGTTGATCTAAGCCTGCAGTGCAGGGAATGGGAAGGGTATTAGACTCTCATTCTCATCCTATCTGTGTCATGAAATGCACGATAGAAAAATATATATCTCATAAGTGAAATCATATGTGAGCCGGAGACCTAAAGGCCATTCCCTAAAACTAATCAGTGCTGAAGGAGAAAGACTAAAGTCTGTCTTATAGCAGTTGAGGGGGGAGGGAGATGAGGCCAGAAAATAAGAAAAGGGAAGAAAAGACAGGAAAAGAAAAAAAGGGGGGGAGAAAGGAAAGAGAGAAGCAAGGAGAAAATAGGATCTCCTAAATTAAGATCGAATATTAAATGAGCAAATTTTATATCCAAGCTGGCCCACTGTGGTAGAACCATTCTGTTCCATTATCTAAAGTTTGAATTATATCTATTGTTTTAAAATAATGCTATCATACTTACAAGCAAGTCTGTTCTTTACTATAGCTTCACTCATGTAATAAAGGGGGGAAAGGTTTAAAGTTAAACGTAAATGATAAAAACCTTAAATTTTTTCCTTTTGAATTTCATTAACTGATAAAGGTCTACCCTGAGCCCTAGGCAAGGGCAGTGGAAGGGATTTGGTTAATTTGGAAGATTAAAGTCCTTTTTGAATAATTGAGGCTACATTAGAGAGAGACAGAGACTCTATAGTTTGAATGACATTCCAAGGTTAGAGACAGAAGAGCTAAGAGACCTTATCCAGAACACCAAGTTAACCTTTCAGACAGCAAAAAGTCAAGTCCCTGTGGCCTTGAACTTCACTGACTGATAAACAAGAAACAAACAATATAAATTGGTAATCTACCTGTTTGTACACCGATTTATCTTTCCGTTGGTTAAGGAATCTGACCAGTGGAGTCTTGAATATTTTAAGGTATTCTGTATAAGGTAATGTGTTATCTTGACAGTTTATTAGCAAGAAAGTCAAGAAGGTCAAACTGAAGACTCCGTCTATAATTTTATTTCCACGCTGCTTATATCTTAATAAAAAGTGTCTCTTGCAACAGTAAACAGAAACCAATCTGCACTTGAAGGTGCTGAAAAGGTGCTTTCAAATAATTATAAGCAGGTAGCGACATAAGCTTGTAAGGATCAGTATTGCTCAACACTTTGGACCTTGATGAGATACAAAATGATCTGGTTGAACAGTACAAAGCAAACTCTAAGCTGAACCAATTAAGACTTCGGTAGTTTTGCTGTTGTGATGATTCACAGCACCCCATACACAGTGTTGTACAGATTTCTAATAATCTCTATAGTTCATTGATCATAACTGCTTTGCTTGGCTGTACGTGAGTCGGAGCAAATGGAGGCCCAAGGTGCTGCCTTCCCCCCTCACACCCCACAAGGTGGAGCTGAGGATGCAGATCCTGGCCTTATTTTCAGTGTGGCTTCTTCTTCCTCATCTTGGTAGCCACATGTCTCTGTGGAAAGTCATGGCCCCCTTGACTCTAGACAGGGGCCACCCACCAGCTGTTTTTCTCCTTTCACTATTCCTTAAGCAATACAGTATAACAACTGTTTCCATAGTATTTGTGTTGTGTTTAATGTATTAGATAATTTAAGTAATCTGAGATGACTTAAAATACACAGGAGAATGGGCATAAGTTATGTGAAAATATTGGGGCACTTTTTATAGAAGACTTGTACACCGTTAGATGGAAGTATCCACACGGGCGTCCTGGAACTCCCCACCCCCAAGGAGACTGGGGGATGGCTGCACATGGACATGGACACAGCCAGGAGACACAGGAAAAGGACATTAAGAGAACAGACAACTGATTTGTTGTTTGAAACGGTAATTCAGATTGCCAAAGAAGCAAATGCACTTATATCAAAGGAGAAAAATTCAAACTGTTGAGAGATAAAACAGACATCAATTGCTATTTTAAATCAACATTGCCTTTTTAAAGCTAATTTCAGCCTGATAGAGAGGAATAGAAATGAGATAGTTGTAGCCAGAGAAAGGCTTATGGACCTCCCCACATCTGGAAAATTGACTTCTTGTATATCAAAATTTATGCATGGAGGAGGAAGAACCAAATATAGTGCTTTGAAGTTTTAGACTCAAGACACAGAGACCAGGATCCAAAAAACCATGCCCCAAATTTACTAATTATATGACAGCATGACTAAACAAATTCCTGAACCTTTTAAAACTGTTTCAACATCTATAAACTGGATTGTAATAAGTATTAAATACGATAATACATGTAACGTGTTTAAAATATAATAAGTGATCAATAATTAGATAACATTATTATCCATATGCTAATCATCCTTCAAAACTTTGCCAGAAAAAAAAATTGCCAGATTCCTGAAGGTAGGCCAGACCTTCACTGGCTTCCCATAGGCCCTGAGAATGTGACCTAGAGTGGCACTGGAATAGCAACTGCTTCTCCTAAATGTGCCTGCCATAGATTCTGGAGTGTTTTGCAGTGTTACCTCTTACCCACTGGACTCTGTTCTTCTCAGCTGGTCTGGCAGAGTCTCTGTAGGGCTGGAAGTCATGCCCCCACATCAGATGCCTCATTTTCTGTGCCTTAGCACTCAACCAGTTGTCCTAACAGAGTCTTGCCTACCCAAGGACACAACTTCTGGTGAGCCAAACCAGCATCCCAGGTCAGTGGGTGGCCTCAAGGCAACCATTGCATGAGGCAAGATCCATGTAGTCCTGTCTTGTATCACCTCTAAAGAACTGCAAAATGAAAACATTCATGCCTTTTCCCACATTGGGCAAAGACCATGCACCTCAAGGCCTAGTATCTTGGCATTGTCTGAAAATCTGTATTATTATTCGTATTTATAGAAGACTTGTATACCCTTAGATGGAAGTATCCACATGGGGGCCCTGGAGCCCTCCACCCCCAAGGGGATTGGGGAATGGCTGCACATGGATGTGGGCACAGCCAGGAGGCACAGGAAAGGGACAATATAGGGAACAGAAAACTGGCACAAGATTTTCTTTCCTCTACCTTAACCAGATTCTATTCACCCTAGGAAATCATTACGGGTTTCAGAGACATCTTCTATGCCCCCCTTTTTCTTTCAAAAGCCCTCAGCCCATAACTCCAGGTACACACTCAGGCAAGCTCTTATATCAGTTAAGGTAAAACACAGAAGAAATCTGCACAGAAAAAAGGTTAGTACAAAGAATTGTATAAAGCTATCAACCAGGAAACTGAAAGAATAAAAGAACATAAAGTTATCTAGCAACTGCAGCAAAGAGTCAACATCCACAGAGCTGGAGGAACAAAGGGAACAGTTTACAATTGCTAGAGGAAAAGAAAAAAACTTACAGAAGAGATGAAGACCTCACATAATGGGGTGCCAGCTGGCTACTACTGCTGTCTCTAAAGGAGTAAAATGAAAAGGATCCTCCAGATGTTCAAAGAACTGCAGACCAAATTTAACTGCTGCAGCAGGAAGGAACTGTTGCTGCCAGATGAAGAGACATCTACTACTAGGTGACGCAAAAGGACCAAGCAGCAAATAGGAAGTAGTCACATTCCATCTGCTTCCTCTAGTGAAGCCTCTCTGGTCTCCTCTTAGCGCCCCCTACTGGGAATGCTGATACAGCTCTGGCTTCAAAGCACAAATGTGAAGGGTGGCTTTGGAGGAGAGAGACCATAGCTCCATGACTGGCACCGGATTTTCTTTCCTTCACTTTAACCAGAGACTACTTGCCCTAGGAAATCATTAGGGGTTTCAAGGACATCTACTATGCCCCCCTTTCTTTTTTTCAAAAGCCCTCAGCCCATAGCCCAAATAATACCTGGGGAGAGCAGGAGGTCCCAAAGAAATAAAAAGCTCAGTAGACCTTCCAAAACTGTCCAGACTAGGTCTGTCTCTAGCTAGATCTGTTTCTTAGGTATTAAATTATGCTAAAACTCAAAGTGTTGGGCTGATGAGATAGTTCAGTGGACTAAGCACCTGCTTTGGCAGGCGCAGGGACCAAGGTTCGATTCTCAGTTCCACATGAGGGAATGGCCCCACCCCTGGGGCAGGTGAATGAGTCCAGGCCTGGTGGCACACACATGTAATCCTAGTGCTTGGGAGGCTGAAAACAAGAGAATCACTAGAAGTCCAAGCTGCGTAGTGAGACCCTGTACCAAATACATAAATGAAGAAAATCATAGTGACTAAGACAACTTGGCAAGTTTCTAATGCCCACAAACACTCAAATAACTACCTACGTGATCATCACCACTACTCTGAAAAGGTCCCTAAGTAGTGGTGGTGGTGGTAGTGTGTGTGTGTGTGTGTGTGTGTGTGTGTGTGTGTGCATGTGCGTGTGTGTGTGTGTGTGTACTGAACAAAGCCAAGAAAATACTGTTCTTTACTACCATGAGTTGTTCATTCCACGTCCCAGTCTGTTTGCCTAAGAGATACATAAATATATCAAGCCAAGACTTCTCTTGGCCCCTTTCTCTGAAACTCAAACCTCTTAATCTGCATGTGATGGCATCTAATGGGGATGAACATGACTGCAAGAAAAGGAGGGACAGTGTCTACTGTCCAAGACTCCTCAGACAGGGCAGCTCCTCCCAGGAGAAAGAGAACAGCAGGGAGCAGACTTTACTGCTCCCACCAAGACCCAACTCCACGAAATATGGACCAATGAATGTTTGGTTCCAAGAAGAGCTATGAACTTCCAGCAGACTAAAATTACAATGAGTATTCTTCTCCCCAGTACAGCTATCTTTCCTCACAAGAGTATTCAAGAAGCATATCTGAAAAACTAAATGCAAGCTTTCATAAATCCATCTTTCCCATCCTCCTTTCTGATGCTATAAATCCACTTAAAAACTAGAAGATGATCCGTTTGTCTTCTCCAAATAGTGCAATTGCCAGGAATATTTGGCTTTAGTAGATGTGCTGCTGAAGCAAACACAGGAGCATCCAAGATAGGTGAAAATAAGATATGAGTCTGATCCCAAGCTGAGTGATTCACAATACACAGAAATTCATTTGGCTCATAGCTCTGGAAGCTGGGAAATCCAAGATCAAGAGACATATCTGGCAAGTGACTTCTTCATGAATCATCCCATGGTAGAAGGGTCAAGAGCAGGTGAAAGAGAAAAAACAGGGAGTAAAATATGTCCTTTTATAAGGAAGATGCTCCCACACTATCAGTCTCAACCCAACATGAAGGCAGAGCCCTCCTGGCCTACTTACTTCTCCCTGGACACGTGCCTTTTGTGGACCACTTTTGAGCTGCCTTGGAAGCTAAGTTCATTCCTTATTTCATTAACCATATGAGATCTGTGATGGTTAATACTGGTTGTCAGTTTGATTTGACTGAGAAACACCTAGGAAAATAGTAATGCACACTTCTACCTTTATCTATGACAGTGTTTCCAAAAATTGGTTGGCATGGACAGCAAAATGAAGGGGCTATTCTCCCTGAATCTGGTAGTGCCATCGGGTAGGCTGGGGCCCTGGATGGAATCAAAGTGGAAGAAAGAAGAAATCCAGCACAATCTCTCCCTCTTCCTCTGTCTGTCTTCCTCCCTCTGCCTCTCCCCTACATCACCCCACCTCACACCACCCTCCACCTTTCATCTTGGCTGTCATGTGATAAGCAGCCTTCTTTCACTGTACCTTTCCACTATGGTGTCTCCATCTCCCAACAGACTGAAAAGCACAGGAGCCAGCTGACCAAGGACTGAAACCTCAGAGATGATCAGCTAAATTAGACTTTTTTTTCTTATAAGTTGTTTTTCTCAGGTATTTTATCACAGCAACAAAAAGCTGACTACACAAGATCATGAGAAGTCATTCATCAGCATTCATCAGTGAAAAATTCCATTTGTTTCCATGGATAAGTTAACAT
>NW_004524629.1:11977517-11983228 GCF_000260255.1 Octodon degus
TATATATATATATATATATTCATTCTTTGCTTAAAACATTATTCCCATTTTCCTTTTGTATGAGAATTAGCTTGAACTTTTTTGTTGAAGTTTTCACAAGACACAGTAGTCTTGGATTGGAGCAACCCACTACATGTCTCCCTTCTCCTATCAAAACCCCATGATCTACTGCTCCGGGTCCTATCAGTTGCAGAGTCTGCCAATAGGCAGCTAGGTACCAAGAAGGTATTAGGCTGCAATCTATGGCTAAGGGGGAAAGCTTATTGGATACTGAAGCATCAGAGAGCTGGAGTAAATACTGAAGGTCATGAAGGAACTCAGTTTCCCTTAAGAGTTAAGTCAATATTGGCACCCTATGAGTGAGAGATCTCCCGGGTCACTGAGAAGCTGACATGGATTGAAGTGTCCTCTTGCCTCTCTCCTGTGAGGAAAGTGTGTAAAGTGTGGAGAAAGGAAGACATTTTCCAGACTAATATTTCCACTCCACCACCCCACAAGGAGCAGATGACATCAGTTCTCACTACCATCAGGGGTGCTGCCTATTAAGATACCAAATGAAACATGAGCTTAATACTCATGCACATGTAAAGGATGGGCAAAACTGAAAACTCTGATTTTCAAACTATCTCAGGAAGTTAAGTGACAGAGAAGTGGTCATGGATGAGACTTAAATCAGTGCCCTGCAACATTAGTTAAAAGATAAATCTCAAAGCAGAATATTAAAAATTTTAAGGAGAATGATAAAAGACTCAGAGAATAGACTGAAGAGAAGCAAAATGGGAATAGTATGGGTTTTAGAAGTCACAAATGGAATGCAGAGACAAACACATAATAATGGAGATCTTCCTGAGACAAAAGAGAAGTCCAATTTTTCAGGTGAAAAGCATATGCTAGTTCTAGGACAATTTGAAGGAAAAGTTTACACCCAAGAATACATACTTACAATACAGGTTCTCCTATTTCCTGAGTCCTCACCGACCTTGAAAGGCTATGGCCAAATTATTGGCTGCTGGCAGCCCTTCTTTTTCTCTGATTTTTTTTGGTCTGCAAACTTACGTTGGTAACCTTCCAGAAGAGAAGCTTATTATTATTACCCTGCAACATAGGCAGTTGAGCTTAACCTCACTATTTATCTGAATATCAAACATTTTACACATAACATGGAACAAGTATTTTCCATCAAGTATTGATATATTAAAAATCAGTTGTGTCCCAAATTTGCTGATCAAGGAGATTGTGGGGCCACAGAGGACAGTGTTCGACAATGTAGAGTGTGCCTAAGGAGAGTCACATAGAAAGAAAACATTCCCAGGCTTTCACAGAGAGCAAATTGGTCAAGCAATGGCTGTGACTCATCCACATGGCTGACACTGACAATGGATCTACAAACTGCAGTACAGCATTTCAAGGTAAATCCTGAGGGGATTTTGTACCTTGTCAGATACAAAAGCTACATTTCTTGTTACATAGTTCTTGCTCTAGCTTGGTCTTAACCAACCAGCAGGAAGGTATAAAAATGAGATATAAAAAGTAAAGCCATATTAATATGCTGAGCTGTAAAAGGCTCAAGTCAACAACTTCTGACATTGCCAGTCCTACGGACAACCCACAACTATAATGGACTACTGGACTATATTGGAATATCTGGCTGAATTCATGCACCTACAATATTTAAATGGCAATGGAATAGCCATCTCTGATAAATCTAAACAAAAAAAAGGGATACAAATGAAGGACCATTTTGTATCTGTACATACAAAGTAGTTAGGATAGATATGCAGCTGCTTTCTTTTAATTCAATGAATAGAAAGCTTTGTACTAATAGTGTTTGAGAACAGGATATAATGTCTACATCTTGTACAATGAATAAGCACTAAGAAGACAACAATATGCAATGTATTAATTGTTGAAACTGTCATACTAATTGGTTTTAAAACTGTCTCATTACTATTTGCTTCTCAATAAAATTCTTTAAAAAAGAATGCATACTTAAAATTTCTGAACTCAAAAGATAAAATTTATTATGTGTTTCTAAACAAAAAATAAGTTATCTACTATAAATCTTTATAAAAATTCTTACCTATCACATTGGTAGCCATAAGGAATTGGAGTATTATTTATAAACTCCTGAGAGGAAAAGATTGCAGCCCACAAATTTGACATCCAAGCCGCAGAGTGTCTTACTATGAGAAGGAAAAAGCTGTTTGCAGATATGCATGCCACTCCTACCCCGCAGGGAGAAAATTCTCAGATAAGGACTCTTCCCACACAGCAGATGAGTCAGAACAGAGAACTCGATATCTTCAGAATCTAACATCACAAAGAGAGGAAACCATAGTATGCATCAAGTGTCACAGTGTGTGTGTGTGTGTGAGAGAGAGAGAGAGAGAGAGAGAGAGAGAGAGAGAGAGAGAAAGTGTTGTAAGAGAGAGGGTGGTAGTGGAAATGGGTGCTGATAAACTGTAGAAAAGAGCCATGCATACACTAAATAGGAATTACTAAAATAGAAACAAACTGCAGTGAGAATTACAATAATACAATCCCATAAGAGCACATTCAGGATAGGGACAGAGGAACGAAAAGAAGACATTCATGCAGTCCAAATTTTTCATTTGTGTGGGGGCTAAGGATTTATGAGGAGGTGAAAGTATTCTTCAAGTCTTATTTGATTGAAGTAATGGGGAGGAATATAGAGGAGAGAAAAGGGCTGTAAGGAAGAAATGGGCAACATATTTTTCTAAAAAGAGTACAAATTAGAAGTAAAACAGAAAAAGTTACAAGTTATACAGAATTTCACTTAACAAAGTAATACAAAATTTTACAGAATTTGCTGTAATACATAGTGTTGTCTTCCAACCAATTATTCATGTTACCAGATACATGCACATAAAATTGGAAGAATGAAAAAAGGAAAGAAATATATAAGAAATTAAATAGAGAAAAAGTACAAATAATTGAAAAAAGGAGACAAAACAAATTAAAGCCTTAACTGCTTCTTTCCATAGACAGAAATGTACAATAACTCAGTAACTTTCCTTTTGAATAAATTCGTTCCCTTTTCCCAGTATGTGTTGTACCCTTCAGATTCCATTTTGCTCTTTGAGATTTTTCACACTAAAGACATAATTCAATGTTTCCACATGTGGGTCTGATTTATTTCACTCACAAGTATGTTCTCTAGTTGCATCCATTTACTAAAAAATACTCAAATTTATCCTGTTTTATAGCTGAATAACACTCCATTGTGTAAAAATACCACACCTTCTTTTTCCATTCTTCAATTGATAGGCATCTTGGTTGTTTCCAGGATTTAACTATGACAAATTGTGCTGCTATAAATATAGGTGCACAGCGTGCCGTGCTGGCCCCACCCCTGGGGTACACTGAGATGGCAACTGAGACTGAGCGCGGTGGCTCGCACTTGTAATCCCAACTCTTTGGGAGGCCGAACACAGGAGAATCACTATAAGTCCAATCTACATAGTGAGACCCTGTAGATCCTTACTGAAATACAAAAAAATTATAAATAAATAAATAAATAAATAAATAAATAAATAAATGTGCACCTATATCACTGTGGTAGGAGATTCTTAGTTCTTCTGGAAAAATATCCAGGAGGGAACTAGCTGGCTTGAATGTGATCTCCAATCCTAAATTTTCCAGGAATCTCCACAGATTTCCATAGTGGTTGTACCAGTCTGCACGCTCACCAACAGTGACGAAGGGTTCCTTTTTCCCCACAGCTCCTCCAGCAAGTTTTATTGGCTGACTTCTTGATGTTAGCCATTCTTTCTGGGCTGAGATGAAATCTCAGTGTTGTCTTAATTTGCATTTTCCAAATTATTAATGACATTCAACATCTTTTCATATATTTAGTTGTCATTTGTATTTCTTCCTCTGAGAAGTGTATGTTCATCTCAGATGCCCATTATTGGATTTGGTCTTTGAATTTGGGGACTTGATTTTTTAAATGCTTTATATGTTCTAGATAGAAGGCCTTTGTTGGAGGGACAGATGACTAATTTTTTCTCATTTTTTTTTTTTTTTTTTTACTCTGTTGGAGATTTTCTTTGAAGTGAAGAAACTTTTAAAAAGATGAGATCCCAATGGTTGATTCTTCAAAGTATTTCCCATGCAGTTTGGTTTCTGTTCATGAACTCTCTACCTACCCCTATGTCTTTAAGATTTCTACCTACATTTTCCTCCAGAAGATTCAGTATTTCTGTTTTAATATTTAAATCTTCGATCCATTTTGACTGTAGCTATGTGCATAGTGACAGGCATGGGTCTAGTTTTAGCCTTTGGCATGTGGAAAGCTAGTTTTTCTAGCCACATTTATTAAACAGACTATCTTTCTCCCAGTGAACCCGTTTGGCCCTTTTATCAAAGAAAAGGCAGCTGAAAGTGTTTGCATTTGTGTCTGCAACTTCTAATCTGTTCCACTGATCCTCAGGTCTCTGTCTACACCAGTACCATGCTGATTTTATCACAGTAGCTTAATAGTATAATTTCAAGTCAGGGATTGTGATCCTCCTGGCCTTTCTTCATTTCCCATGACTGCTTTTGATATTGTGGGTCTTTGCTGGTTCCAAACAAATTTGAGGAAAGTTTTCACTAGCTCTGTGAGGTATACTAATGGGATTTTAATCAGGATTGCATTGAATCTATATAGCAATTTTGTGTGTATGGCCATTTTCACAATGTTGGTTCTTTTCTATCCAGGAGCATGGAATATTTTTCCATTTTCTCAAATCCTTTTCAATCTCTTTTCTCAGAGTACCATAATTTTCACTGTATAAATCTTGTATGTCCTTTGTGAAATTGATTCCTAAGTATTTCATTTATTTGGATGATATTGTGAAAAGTATGCCCTCCCTAATTTCTCTCTCAGCATATTCATTGTTTTTGTACAAAAGAACCACTGATATTTGGTGTGTTGAGTTTATATACTGCTACTTGCTGAATTTGGTGATTAAATCAACAAGATTCTTAGCGGAATATTTGAGGTCCTCTATGTAGAGCATTATGTCATGTGCAAATAATGATAATTTCACTTCTTATTTTCCAAACTTATTCCTTTTAATTCTCTCTCTTGTCTAATTACTATGGCTAATGTTTCCAGAACTGTACTGAATAGGAGTGGATACAGTGGAAATCTTTGTCTTACTGATTTTAAAGTGAAGGCTTTCAGTTTTGAGCAACAAATTTTTTAAAAAATAGGATGGAAATATCCATATGAGTTAGAGTAAGAGAAAAGGGAATGGGAAAATACCAAACTTCCAATCTAGAGGAAACAAGTGAGCTAAATATAAATTTTGACAAACTAGCAAAAACAGTGAAAACCATATTTATTTGGATCATTGAAATATTTTAGGTTTCTTTTTTTAATCTGTCAGTTTTTGGTCTATATGTTTTTTGTTTTGTCTTATTTTTAGTGACTCTGCTATAGGGGTTACAATATAAACAGCTAACATTTTTTTCACCCAGGTAAAACTAATTTTATACTACTCTAAATAAAAGATAAAAGCCTTCCAATTATATAATCCTTTGCATCAAACTTTTTATTATAAATGTCATGTATATTGCTTCTTTATATATTAAAAAATCCTATAGGTCCTAGCCCAGGTCCGGTGAGTGTGTGGAGTTTCCTGCTACCCTGCGCCGGCGGGACCAGTCCCAGCCCAAGCGCAGCGTGGGCCAGACCCTCTCCC
>NW_004524629.1:11996934-12014871 GCF_000260255.1 Octodon degus
AATAGCTACTTTGAGAATCTTTACACTCACAGAATAGAAGCCACAGATGAAATGGACAGATATCTAGATAGGCACAAATTACCAAAACTGAATCAAGAAGATGTAACAACTCTCAATAAGCCAATAACAGCCACTGAAATACGGAATGTAATAAAGAGCCTGCCAACAAAGAAAAGTCCAGGTCCTGATGGATGCACAGATGAATTCTACAAGAAATTCATAGAAGATATAATCCCTACAATCCTCAAACTCTTCCGTGAAATTGAAAAGGAAAGAGTTCTACCAAAATCATTCCTGGAGGCAAGTATTATACTGATACCTAAACCAGGGAAAGATGCAACTAAGAAAGAGAACTACAGGCCTATCTCCCTCATGAACATAGATGCAAAAATCCTCAATATAATCCAAGCAAACAGAATACAGAAAATCATCAAGAAGATCATACACCATGACCAGGTAGGATTCATCCCAGGGATGCAAGGATAGTTCAATATTCAAAAATCTATAGATGTAATACACTATATCAACAGAGTAAAAATTAAAAACCACACAATCATTTCAATTGATGCAGAAAAGGCTTTTGACAAAGTCAAACACTCATACATGTTCAAAGTCCTACAGAAAATTGGAATAGAAGGCCTCTACTTCAATCTGGTAAAAGCCATCTATGACAACCCAACAGCTAATATAATTCTCAATGGGGAAAACCTCAAATCCTTTACTCTCAAATCAGGTATAAGACAAGGATGTCCTCTATCGCCCCTCCTCTTCAATATACCTCTGGAATCATTAGCTACAGCCATTAGAAAAGAGGAAGAAATAAAAGGAGAAATAATAGGTAAAGAAGAAGTGAAACTATGATTATTTGCAGATGACATGACACTTTATTTGGAAGACCCAAAAAACTCCACTAAGAAACTACTAGAATTAATAGACAAATTCAGTAGCATATCAGGATATAAAATCAATACCCAAAAGTCAGTAGCATTCCTCTACACAGATAACAAACACACTGAGAGGGAAATTAGGGAGACAATACCTTTTACAATATCACCGAGGAAAGTTAAATATCTGGGAATTCATCTAACTAAAAAAATCAAAGATCTTTTCATGGCAAATTACAGTATTTTGGAAAAAGAGATCGCAGAAGATATCAGAAAATCCGTATATGACTAGGTTTCTAAATTTCTTTGTAAAAATATGTAAATGCTTATTTCTACTTTTATATAATTATTTTTCCCTCATATTCTGTAAGGACTGAAAGTTCAACATATCAATATCTGATGGAAAATACCAGTTCCAGGATATGCCAAAATGTTTGATATTTTTACAGATAGGATAAACCATACTGCATATATTGCAGGTTAATAATTAGCTTCACTTCTGGAGGGTTAACAACCTAAGTTAGCAGATCAAAATTTGGAGAAAGAGAAGGGCTGCATGATTAGCCAACATTTTGGCCCTAGCCTTTCAAGGTCAGTGAAGACTCGGGACATAGGAGAACCTGTACTGTAACAACATGTAACTCAGTTGTGCTCCAAACTTTCTGATCAAGAAGATTATGGAGCCACAGAGAAATGTGTTTGAGGATCTAAAGTGAACCTGGGGAGAATCACATGGAGAGAAAAAACATTTTCTCAAGCTTTCACAGAGAGCAAATTGGTCAAGCAATGGCCGTGACTCATCCTCAGGTCAGACACTGACAAAAGAATGTACAAAAGGTGGTACAGGGCTACAGGATAAATCCTGAGAGTACTTGGCTGACCTTATCAGATACAAAAGTTACAATTCTGGGTATACAGGTCTTGCTATATCCTGGTCTTACCCATCCAGTAGAAAAGTATAAAAATGAGGTACATAAAGTAAATCCATATTAATACGATGAGCTGTAAAAGGCTCAAGTCAATAACTTCTGAGGATAACCCCCTAATATTATAGACTGCTAGACAGTATTAGATGTTTAATTGAATTCAAACACTTATAGTATTTAGATGCCAATAGAATATTCACCTCTGACAGGACAAATAAATAAATAAATAAATAAATAATTTTTTAAAAGAAAAAAAATAGAAATAGAAAGAAGCAGTCAATGCTCTAATTAGCTTCATCTCCTTTTTTTCAATTGTTTGTACTTTTTCTTTTCTTAATTTCTTATACATTGCTCCAGTTTTTTCTTCTTCTAATATCTGGTAATATGAATAGCTGGTTGTAAGACAATACCATGTATTACAACAAATACTGTGAAATTCATATTACTTTGTTAAGTAAAATTCTGTATGAGTTGTCAAAAAAATAAAATAAATAAAATAAAATATAAAAAAATGAATCAGCAAAAAAAAAAAAATACTATCTTCTACTTTATTAAATGGATCTGGCACCAGGCACTTTCTGGCCTTTTCTATAAGTCTAAATGACCTTTTTCAAGGTAAATTTTTTGAATCAATAAGGCCATCAAGGCAGCCAAGATGGTACAACAGAAGATACTCACAAAAGAGGACTCCAGAATGGCTTCAGAGGGTGTCAGGAATGACACCATAAGTGTATTCAAAGTGAGGGACAGTACTGCAGTGGTGATAATTTTTGTGTATTACTGTAATAACTATTTTCATTTAAACATTCACTGTATTTCATGAGCACATCTTGTAGATTTAATCAGTTATGCAAAGGCTTTGTCTGATAACGCCAACATCTGGGTCATCTCAGGATTGCTCTCTATTGATTATCTTTTCCCCTGAGACACAATCATATTTTCCTGCTTCTTTGTATATCAAGTGAAAAAACATTCAGAATATAGGTGCTGGGTCCTATTATTACCCTCTATATTAAGAAAGATTTGGAAGTAAAAATTTTACATATTCACAGACTTTCAAATGGTTTAGCCACTTTGGAAAATAGTTTGGCAGTAACTAATAAAGTTAAATATGCACATAACATATAACTGTTCTTCCATTTTATTCCTGCATATTTGCAAAATAGATAAAATGTACATGTCCTTACAAAGACTTCTATGTGCATGTTAATAGCAGTTGTCTTCATAAAATCCTAAAACTGGAAACAGCACAAATATCCATCAACAAATTTCGTAAGAGAAATGAACCACTGCTATGTACACAAAGTAGATGAATGTCAAATAATAACAGTAGAAAGTAAGCCAAAAAAGAGTGCCTACCCTATGATTGCATCCACATAAAATTCTAAAAATTTCAAAATATTTTTATTAGCAAAAGCAGAACTTAATCTCAAGTTGCGAGTGAAGATAAGAATGGATTAGAAAGAAGCACAAGAAACTAGAAGGTGGTAATAATGCATGTTTAAGTGAGGGTATGATTTTTAAATGTACACATAGGTCAAAATTTATCAAATTTTATAAATCACGTGCATTTTAAGTTTTTCAAATATAAACATGTATGTATGTATGTGTGTATGTGTGTGTATGTATAAATGGGATAAAGAGGGTAACCCAACTATCTAATGGCACACTGTTGCTTAAAGCAATAGTGATGGAAGAGCATCAAATATTTCAGTCCTTATACTGTGCATGAGTGATTTCTTCCATTAAAAGACAAGACAAAAATCAGACTTGGTTTTCCTTTAAAAATGAGATTCTAAGTTGTAAGAAACAATCCAATAATAAAAGGTTGAAAATAAATAAATACCAAAAGATATTGCTAAAATAAAAATAAAGGGAAACTGGACAAAACATTATAAACATAAGACAATGTTATAAAAATGGCAATGGATTATTTTGCAATTCAAATGTACTATTTATAAAGAAGAAATAGTGGTGAACAAATAGCACAGAAGGAATATGTGCAGAGAAAAAGCATTGGAAACGCAAAGAGGATTTAGTAAAAATACAAATATAGTAGAGGGACTCTATTTCTTTCAGAAGCGGCAGATGGGCTAGACAAAAAAATAACCAAATACCTAAAAGAATTGAGTAGCACAATCAATAAATTGAATAATACAATCAATAACTATATTGTATGTAGAGAACCATATTACTCCAAATAGTACGTGTTTTTATCTTATGTCCATGAAACAATTATAAAATTGATCCAATATTTTTGCTTAAATAAAAATTTATTATCTAAGAAAATGGATTATAGTCTACATTTTCCACTCACAATAAATCAGAGACAAAAATGAGAAGCGGATTGCTAAGGCCAGAGCTTCTCTGAGGTTGAAATATCACTTGACGCTGACAACAACACAGTGTGAAATTGATAGCAGAAAACCTGGACTCTGTGCAGCAACAGAGCAGTCGCACAATACCACTGAGACTCCAGGGCCCATAAGGTAGCAGTGCTTTATCCACTCTACAAACATCATGGAACTTTCATAAGATTCTGAGACCATGAAGATCACAGCATTTTTCAACTATAAAGTGCCATGCAAATAGGGTTTCTGTGATAAAATATGTCTAAAGGACAGGCAACCAGACTCACAAAAGCACTAGGAAATTAAAGGCCATTAGAAGTGCAGTCTGCCTGCGCACGTGTTAAGGTTTAGGTGGAGAATGTCCCCTTCAGCCTCATGCACTCAGAGGTGCAGCTTTTGGATCATGGTTTCAGAGCTGAATGTGGTGTGGGAGGAGGGGGGTGGGGAAAGACAGGTCACTGGGGCATGACCTGGAAGGGTACAGCTCCTCCTCTGGCTTGTCCCTTCTCTCTGAGGAGGACCATCTGGAAGGCTCTCCTTGAAAAAAGACCATGTGTCTCGATTTTGACTAAAGCTGGTCCTAATTCTGTGTATTGATACCTACAAAGCTGGCTATAGCAATACTCTACCCCCTCAGTTGGCTTTAAGCCATGCAAATGAGTATAGCTGAAGCGCTCATAGTAGCCTTTGAAGCAATGTGACTGGTCAGTGATGCCCAGCCTAGAGCCCCCAACTACTAAGAATGAGCTTGGCCTACAGATGCCCCAGTCAGCTGACACAGGATGGAGAAGGAGCCCATGACTTCTCAGGGTAGAGGATGTCAGACATCAAAGCTGAAGAATGGACAAAAACATAAGATACTGACTCAAACTGTGTTATGTAGATTCCTCCAAACTGAGAGGCTACCTGTTACCGGAATCCAGTACTCTTTTTGCCACCTCTCTCTGCATATTGCAGAGGTGCTATTGTGTCCCCTGCCTAGCCAGGCTCACAGCACTCAGGTACTTCCTACACTCTCACAGTCACTCTACCCTGATCCATTGCTGTCTTCACAAATTAACAAAACCCACATTTGGCCCTGGGGCATGGCCTTTGCTCCAGTTAGCCATTATTCTGACTGTACTTAGGACCCCCTTGGATCCCCACAACTGCAAATATGTGTTTGTCTCTTTATTCTCAATGTGAGTTGCACTGGAAGTGGTAGGTTGGATTTACTTACGAGAATTCCAATAACTTTTCCCTGAGATCACAAATGTGGATTCCTCTAGACCTGGACAAGGTTGGACATGGCTCTCTACACAGCTCTGCTTCCTGGTCACCAGGACATGACACACTTTCTTCCTTGCGGCCCTGGCACCACATGTTTCTAGGTTTCAGCCTGCCAAATGTGGAAACTGTGATCCAAAAGAGACTTCTCCTGGCAGTTCCAGGTATCAAGCAATTTGTCCCTGCAATGATGAAAATGACTAAGACAACATGTATGCAGAGATCCTTTGAAAGAAATCTACAAAAGCCATACACATTTAGACTAGTAGCAGCTAACAATAATAGCTTTTTACTAACCTACAACTAATGAGGAGTAAAAATCCCTCAGATAGGAGCTACTTAAATATTTGATGACTAATAAATTAAATGTTAATTAAATACTTCAGTGATTTTCTTCCCTGACCAGCATATAATTAACATTTAATTTGTTATAAAATATTTAAAGTTATGAAATATCCTATGGCATCTGAAATGTCTCCATTGTCAAATCATCTCGGGACAATGTGCCAAGGGTACAAGAGGTTAGACTGGTATTTAAGTCTCAGGAGACAGAACATAAAAAGCACTTTTTGTGACATTCTCACATAAAGAAACTGAGAACAAGATAAGGGGAATCTCATTTTCCAATTGAATTTAGCCAAGAAATATATAACCCAGTGCTATCTAGGAAGAATTAGGCACTCTCCCAAATTTAACTATGTACTCTCATGAGTGTTGCAGCCACATCAATGGCAAGCGGAAAACATGATTAAAAGTTTGTGAGGAAGAAGCAGCATGCTTTTTGGTATTTTTGAACTTGAAATAGACCTGGAAGTATGAGTGTTGGAAAGAATCACATTGGACAGAACAGCAGTCTAGTAAAATAAGGGGTGCCATGAAAGACGAATTCTATTCCCATCTTTCCCACAAACTGGGTTAAAGTCCCAAAGAGAAATGAATTTTCCTATTTGTTGAAAGCATATGATCCTGACTTATAATGGGCAAATGATGGCATGCAGGAGAGAGAGAGCTAGGACAAGAATCTTACCACTAAGGAGACAGGGACTTAGTGTCTGAGGTCAAGCATCTACACCGTTAAACCTTAAATTAAAACCTGACAGAAAAGTCACTAAATCAAGCTCTGGTGAGAAGATTTCAGAATTACATGATGAAATCCACAAAGGGCAACCACCTCAAAGACTTCGTTCTAATACAACTTCCACTTGAAGGAAACACAGAAACTCCACTTCTGAAGACTGACATGGGAATGCAACGTAAGCCCTGGCATCCACCCACTGCCCTCCCAGGCACATGGCCTTCAGCAGCACCCCAGGGCAGTAATTTAAAGTACACAGCATTCTCTCAGATCCATGTGGTGATGCACACCTTGGCCTTCTCAAGGACTGGTTCCAAGAATTGCCCAAGCCCCCTAAATTTTTGTTAGAGAAATTAACAACAAGGCTAGATCCTCAACCTCATTTACTCACCCATCCTTTGCTACCTGATATTTAAAAAGATTCCAGCCGTTTCCAGCACCCAGCCCCAAGCAACACTTTCTGTTCAGCACAACATATGCAATCAGGCAAATCTCATTTTGCTTTTTCCTCAGTGATTGATTTAGAAATGAGCAGGAGCCTAGTTGTTGACAAAGAAATCTGAGGGGAGAGGCACTGGGGGCTCCCTATGAAGAAGCAGAACCCAGAAGATCTTGTGTGTGTGATTCCTTTTGTTATTGCATCTGTGTGTGGCTCTGGGATAGCTCTGGGATAGCCTCAGAAAAGGGTAATTCTGAATATCTAGCACCCCGCCAAGGGCTGGAATGGAAAGGATGAAAGAAGAGAGCTGTTCCTGAGTTAGAGAGCTGCCCAATTAACCTGCCTTGTACATTTCTCACACTGCTCGTCTGTCTACCTATTTTTATCATCCCACCTCTCTCAAAATGCAGCCTTCCTTTTACAGTATTGCTGTCTCCCATCTTCTCAAAAGTGCTGTCTGTTTTAACTCATACCAATGTCACACATGCAGGACTTACACACGGCTGGTTCTCGCCTTCTCGCTATTAGGCCAGTTCAGTTCAACAAACATTCATTTGGTGTTCACTGTATTCTGGGTATGAAAAGCTTTGCTGTTAGCAAAGTATATACTGGCTCCATGAAAATGTTTCTTAAATTTATTGTGCCCTGTGATTGGTACTCCCCCTGCCAGGTAGCAGCAGTCCTGAGTCATCCTGTAGCCTCAGATAGAGAAGTTATCAGAAATTATGTGGTCAATAATGTCTACATCAGGAACTGATTTTCCTTTTGTGTTTTTAATGCACTCTCTACTACATACTCCCTAATTTCTACTATCTACTTTCTGTCATTCCCATCCACCTGTGGGTTCAGAGACAACCACTCAAGTACATGTGTTTAACCTTAACAAGGAACATCTATAAATTTCCCAGGCAGAACATGGGTCCAGTGAACAGCATCATTTTTGCCTGTTACCTTATGAACCTTGATTTTCTCCTTTGCTTTTCTCTACCTCTCAGCTTCTGCAAAAGTACAAATCCCACTCCTTTCCTGAATGGTAAAATACCTGCATGGCTTTGCTTTCCAGGAAACTGGCCGGGGAACACTCGCCCAGCTCCTTGCCGGGCCTGGGGCCGGGCCTCACTCCTGGCTTTGCTTGTCAGGCCTTGCTTTAATCATTCACCTGCTGTGTGGGAAGAGCTGCTGCCCACATTCTAGCATGTCAGATTTAGTAGCAGCACTGAGAATTATCAACAAAAGTGAGGAAAATTCTTGCACAATATTGCAGAATATAAACCCGTATGGGTGACAAGTAATTTTCCACTGGAAAGGTGATTAAGGAATAAAAGAATTAGAAAGGGGATAATTTTTAAGCATCAAATAAGAACACATGCTGTTGCTTTTTGATATACATAAAACTATGAAATTCTAGACAGAAGAATGCTCAGCAGAATGAAAGCCTGAAAAAATGAGGTTTTTCAAAGTATTGTATCTCATGATGGCCCATTCAGAATACTACAACAAGACACCATATACTTGGCAGCTTGTAAGCAGAATTTTCTCTCAGTTCTGCAGTCTGGGAAGCCCAAGATCAAGGTGCTGGCAGATTCTGTGTCTGGTGAGAGTCTGTTGGTTGGTTCATAAATGATGACTTTTTGCTCTGTTTTCACATAGGACAAGACAGCTAAGGTCTCTTTTATCTTGATTTTGAGGTATGGATTTTGAGAAGTATGGGAACATCTAGACCGTGTGATCATATAATCCACAATTGCAGAGCTCTTATCAACTGAGTCAGAACGCAAAGCGTTTTAAATTGGAATTGCTTTCAGAGGAGGAATCACGTTGCTTGCATTTGCCCTGTCCATGGATGAAGCAATGGAGGAACCGAGCATACTCAGCATTATTTGCTGCGGTCAGACACACGTGAGATAGTGGTAGGTGTGCCGGCTCACAGCCGCAGAAATCGCACAGCCCTCAGTGAGGTTATGCGGCAACACCAGCTCTGATGATGGCTGAACTGCTGCTTACAGTGCCAGCCGATGCCCTGTTGGTGCAACACCTCTCAGGCAGACTATTCAACTCTCCCGTGAGCCTCCAGAGGGATAAAGCTCTTCACGTCCTCTGACTGGCAGGAAACGTGGGCATCACTTGTAATTATCATCCTTTGAGAAAAGAATCCATTAATGATCTGTGCTGAGGCCACATCTGAATACTAATGAAAGGCGGTCCTCCAGGATACTAATTAGGGGTGACACTTTTAGGGAAAGTTCGACTTTTCTTCCTGGGATTCCAGTAGAGAGACTATGTATTGCATGTGAGCAAAATGCAGATTGGAGTTCGACGAGTGGGAACCTGTATAAAGGAATAAAATATTAAGGACAAAGGTCCATGAAAAGAAAATTAGAAAGATTTCAATCCTAAAACATAAAAAGTAGTTCCAAGGCCTGTACCTGATGTCAGCTGCTCTTCTCCTGTAACTTGGGGTTGACTAAAACTGGCTCTGCCCATCTCTCCTAATCCTAAAACTCTCTAGGTTTTAAACTCTCAAGATTATTCTCATGCTATGTTTCTCAACCAGTGAATGTGACATTTTATTTACATTTTTTGCCTGTGGTTATTTGCCTCCCTCCTCACCTTTCCAAGAATATCTTTGGTCATACCTGGGCCCTGTCACTAATGGGGAGCCGCAGACTCACCGCAGAGCTACTGGATCAAACTCTGGGTACTTAAGAAAAGTCCAAAAGAAGTGCTTATAAATTAAAATTTTAGGAACTGTACCATTCTCAACAGAGACAATGTAGACAGGGAGCTCACCCACTGCTTGTTTCCCAGGACTGGTAGTGAGGTAGTTGGAATTAGACTTGGGATAGTGAAGCTGTTTGCACAGAAGCAATGCCTATATTTTACAATTAAATATTTGCCACCCCTGCACACTGTTAAAATTCTGGACTGTCTTGACCTATTGTTTGGCTTTTTCCTCAAGACTTACTCAATTCCTCCCACTTTCTTATGCAGAATAATTTAGTTCTCCACCCCAACCTAGCCTGCTGTTCACATTTGCATATGCAAAACTTACTCATGTATTTTGATAAAGGGTTATTTACTCTTGTTCCCAACATTGGCACCCTAGGAAAACCTGCAAAGACTTTGACATCTATGTTTGCTTTTCTTGCTTCCGTCTGGCCTCCACAAGCATAAGGAAGCAGTACAGACATATATTTTTCCTCTGATATGAAATATGTTACTTCTAGGCCCACTTAAAAAGCAGAAAGCACTGTAGTCACTTTGCATTTTGAAACTTGCTTTGTTCCTGCATATGCCTAAATTTCAATTATTCATTGTATTGCAAGATAAAAATAGTGCAGGTCATTCACAAGTCTAAATACCATATGTGAGCCACTGCTTGCAGACATTTTATCAGAATTATAGACACAGAATGAAAATTATTCTAGAAACAAATTCTTTTTTTTTTTTTACATTTTATTTATTTATTTATTATGTGTGTGTGTGTGTGTATGTGTGTGTGTGGCCAGCTCAGCCCACCAGGGGGCGGGGCCGGCTGGCATGTGGTGCTGGGGGATTGAACCGTGGTCCCTGTGGTTTGCTAAGCTTGTTCCAAGTAGGTGCTTTAGACCACTGAGCCATCTCACCAGCCCCTAGAAACAAATTCTAATTGGTTTCTGAAACGCTTGATATATTGTGTCCACTGGAGAAATTTAGAAGTTTAAGTAAGCTACTCAGCAGGGGGTCAGGGTTCTCACTTTGTAAACACCCTCATCCTGTGCAAGGAGACAGTGTGAGTGCGACTCCTGCCCTGGGAGGGTGGGGGTAGCCTGCATACAACACACTGGAAGGAAAGAGCTTTCACTGTCCTCTGTTGCCTTAGTTTGCCCCTGTGCCACGCCACCCTGCCCTGGAGCCAGCTGGATATGGACTGTGGTGGGTGTGCACCCAAGCAGCAGTCCCCCGGTAGTCATGGAGTGAGTCAGCATGGGGTGGGAATCCCAGAACTAGCTATGAGAAACTGCTCCTTCACTGTCTTCCTTTCCCTCTCCCAGGGTTAACAGGAAACTTCCTTTCTTTTTTCTTTTTTCTTTTTTCTTTTCTTTTCTTTTCTTTTTTTTCCATAATTTTATTGACAAACAAACAGCAATGAGACAGTTTCAAATCAAATTGGTAGGACAATTTCAATAATTAACACATTGCATACATTCCTCCCAGTGGTTAATTGCTGTACAAGATGCAGACATGATATCCTATCTACAAACACCATTAGAACAAGTCACTCTATTCATTAAGAGAATGTAACTATATATCTATCCTCACCACTTTGAATACACAAATACAAAATGGACATTCATCTGTATACCCTTTTTTTGTTAAGTTCCGTTATTTGAATATTATAGGTGTGTTAACTCAGCAAAATAATCTAAAAGAGTTCAGTAGTCCATAATACTATTTTTTTTACATGCCAACCCTATAAGTTCCTCCCCTAGCCCAGTCCCACAAAAGGTCCAACCTCTGTCTTCATCTCAAGGGTCTCTGGCTGCTCTTTTGACCACCTTCCATGCCCAGCAATAGAAAATTTATTTCTTTGCTTTCCCCTGCTTCTCTTTCACATGGAGAAAGGAACCTTACAGACTGAAAGCTCCATAAACCTCCATAAATCTGTGAAGTAAATAAACCTTTCCTTCTTAATTTTGGGTGTCAGGTCTTTTGTCTCAGCAAGGAGGGAAAAGTAATCAAAACAATTTTTGTTTGGTAAGTCTCTTTTGTCAAGATCAACTCCTATCTCAAACTCCAAATTCATGGCTCAGGCCAGGTGACCAATGACACAAACTATCTGTGAGACCTCTGGATATGGCTCTCTGGAATTGGCCCCAGTCCTTAACTGGGAATTATTAAGAAACTTCCTGGCTAGGGTAAGAGTTGCCTTGGGGTAAGATGGGCAGGAATATGGGGTAGAATCAGATGTACTGGAAGTAAAGAAAAAGGAAAAGCTTCATCTTGCCCCCACAGAGGTAGAAGAAGAGCATGTTTCAGACATGGAAGACTGAAGAAATAACGTATTAGTGTGGGGCCTGCATGAGTAACACATCTGCTGAGTTCTCTGTAACCTAGGTGAGTAGCAATCTTTAATCAACGTTCATCCACACAAGAACTAGTAAAAACCTTGAGCTCAATTGAACACAATAAGTAGTCAGATCCACAAACATCTTTTCAGCACCTACTACATTCCCAGCACTGTACAGGACCTTGGAAAGCATAAATAATTGCAAAGTATCCCCGGCTTCCCAGGAGTATAGTTGGTAATTTAGATATAATGTGGTGAATCCTAAAGTAGATACAGGCACAGAGCATTTTGTCTGAGTGCAATAGATTCCTTTCTTTATCTTGGACAATCAAAGAAGGATCCAGGAAGGTGATCACCAGAGAAGAGATTTTTCTATCCTGCCATAGTTTGGGGTCCTATTTTTGTCATACCCTTTTGGCACAAATATTAGGTTTATAGCATAAACAATATAACTCTTTTGGAAGCTTTGTGTCAAAGATGTTAAAATCAAGCTAAATTGATGAGTAAGCTGGAATGTAGGGATGGAGATCTATGAAAAATTGATGTTAGGTTGTGAACATCTGGTATGGAACAATTTGGAGTGTAGTCATAAGACAACAGGTCAAGGAGTGTTAATTTATAATTTATTGCCCAAACCAAGACACTTCTGGGATCAGATACTATTAATAATTGCTAGGCTACACTATGTTAACCAGACCAGGCTGGAGGAACAGTTATAATAGGCGCTACTAGAAAAAGGTCACATTTCCAATTGTCCGTAAATAGTAAA
The DNA here is from genome assembly GCF_000260255.1 of Octodon degus. Taxonomy (NCBI): domain Eukaryota; kingdom Metazoa; phylum Chordata; class Mammalia; order Rodentia; family Octodontidae; genus Octodon; species Octodon degus. The sequence goes on from NW_004524629.1 coordinate 12,009,695, forward strand.
CACCCTGAACAGCATATTTTGTTATCATGTTCAGGTTAAACTGTTTGTGGGGGGATTTTGAATAATGCTCTATGAAATGAGATTAATTAATAACTTTTTAATAGATGCTGTGGTCTGAGTGTTCCTCAAAATTTATGCACCAAAACTTAATCCTCATGATGGCAGTATCATAAAGTGTAGACTTTGGAGAAATAGATTAGGTGATAAATCCCACACCTCACAACAGATTAGCATCTTATTCAAGGGCAAGAGAGGACCAGGTTAGGGTCCTTTTTTCCTTAAGTTTCTTCCATCATGTAAGGGCGCAGTGTCCTGCATGTTAAAAAGCATGGAGGTTTTATCAGATACTAAATAATCTTGTACTTCCCAGCCTGCAGAACTGAGAGAAAGAAATCTCTACTGTGTAGAAATTACTCAACCTGTGGTATTTTGTTACAGAAGCACAAGTTAAGACAATGATTCTAGGATCACATTTGCATGCCTCAGTGCTCACCACAGGAAGTAAGCCAAAGAAAGGAACCAGAAGAATGCTCTGCTGTAGAAAGGAACCAGAAGAATGCTCCGCTGTGCTATGGTGACAGAACTTTCTGGTCTAGCTTTATTCAATTTCGACCCATATAAATACTAACTCATGCCTGGGGACCCAGGAAGAGGAAGAGGAACAAAGGTAACTCTCTAGGCTATTTAAGTTGGTAAACAGAGACTATTAAAAGGAACACAGGACAGGTGAGCAAGTCAGGCCACCATTCCCATTACTGTCCTGTCCACTGAAACATGATGAGACACAGCCACAGCCCTACGCTCAGGTTCTGCCTGGATAGAACTAAATCACATATTTCACAGTTAGTGGTACTAGGGAACTGGGGGTAGCATAAGCTTAAATATATACTATGTTGTCTTGGTACACATTTTCAAATATGCCTTTTATACAAATGAGTCCTTTCAAATAATAGTGACAGTGTCTACCGTGGGTTGAATATTTCAGTCACTATTCTAAGTGCTTCACAATATGTATAACTTGCTCTATTTCTGCAGTAACTATGAAGACTGGATATCATTATCCTCACTTTTCATTTGAGAAACTAAGGTACTGAAAAGTGAGCTGCGAAGTCCTGCAGGATATTGTAAGCAATCCATTTGTATAACCCTGTCTCCTTAAAAGCAGGATTTTTTTTTCCAACTGAAAATATAGCTCGTTTAAGGCAATGCCACTTACACACATGAGAAGGAGCTGGAGATTACACCACACGGTATCTCAAGGGTGAATAAGATGAGAAAGATTATTCCAGAAATAGTGAGAATTACAAATCTCTGTTCATTTGCATGACGCTGAGCTTGGTGTGTGTTACAAATGCACAATTCAATTAATACCATAGCACAACATAGTTCACCTAGAACTAAAACTGAGGGAAGAAACAAAGTGGCCTCTGTTTCTCAAAACAGTATGAGAAGAGAGAAGTCCAGGAAACTTTTTCATAGCAAATCAGCTCTTGCTAAAAATAAAAGCTCACAGTTTTAGTAAGAACCAAACTGCTTAGAACCAAGGACAAATTGAGAGTCAGCAGGCACCAGGATTCTCCACAGCGACCTTTCACCCAGCAACTCATATTGGCATTTGAGGACCTTTCTGAGAGGAACATTAGATTATTATTAGAGCACATTCCAATAAACTAGGGCTCCTATTTGCCTCAGGATAAATGGTTTTAATTTAGCATGCTGCTCTGAATTGTTTATCACGAAAATGTTTAATAATGCAATGTAGCTACTATACAGAATTGCAACACAAAGGAAGGTGAAGGCTGAATAACTGGCAGGGAAATAAACCTCAACGACCAGCAGGGGTACACGGGTCAGCAAAGAAGGGTGGAAATAAATATCTGGAGGAAGACGAAGAAATCAAAGAGCAACACACAAAGAAAAAGACCTGCACTTCCTTCCTCCTTTAAGTCCCTTACAAAGAATATGTGCTGAAAGCTGTGGGTTTCTACACTACCCAGGAGTGCACACAATAAATAAAGATGAGCTTTTGGCAGCAGAGTTGGGGAAAGAGTGGGCTCCAGAGGGCGAGATGCCGCCCTTTCTGAGGCCCAGGAAATATGCCTGGTGGCTATGGTTAAAGCTCATCCCCAGTGGCCCCCTGGATACTTTGACTTTTATATGAATTTAGGGTTTGTTCTGTGTTGTTTCCAAATTGAATTTCTAATTAACTATTTCTTTGTTAAGATATCTCCTTGATTCCGCGAGTGCTGGAAAAGAATAAATAAACTAGTAATATTGATAGTTGATGCAATAAATGGCCTGGTAATTTGCTGCAAAACTTTTCAGGATGAAGTCACAATGCATCAATATTAAATGATGTCTGATTTCTCCAGAAAACATTCAAAATCCAGCCTATGTATTCCGATACCATTATATGAGGGCTTTTTGACCTGATGGAGCAAGATAGAACTAATAGCGAGTATGCATTATCTGTTAGGGAGGTGTGGCAGGGTCTCTCCAGGCCCTTTCTAAAAGAGATTGTATATCTGCAGTGCTAGAGAAATGCGTATAACATTGCAGATTCTTGCTAAGAGCCATGTCGCACAAAAAAATCCCTGTTATTCTGTCCTCTGGGGTGTGGTTTTCTATAAATAAATTGGGAGAAGCTACACTTTTTATTAGCAAATGAACACAAACTAAAACTGGGACTGAGTAGCACATTATTCCAGTTTCTGCCCAAGATAAAGTCTCATTAGCCCCCCTCTGCCCAACTGGCAGGACAGTTGCACGTTTTCACCAGACTGACTGGTGGAGGACAAGGAAAGCCTGGGAGTGGAGAGGCTGCCTTTGTTAAAGGCCTTTGGAAAGAATGTCACAGCATGAATATGAGAGACTATGTGACTCCTCTGTGGGAATTAAGCAACTGAGTTAACTAAATCTGCAATTCCTAGAAATGACAACCTTCTTACCACAAAGGATATGAGATTCAGTACAAAGTCCCTGCTACCTCCTGTATGGTCTAAGGCACAGGACATGCGGTTGGCAGCAACAGCCCTAGGGGTTGAACTTTTAGACAGGGCCCACCGGAACTGGAATGCCCCTGTGCCCCACCACGGACTCTAGAGGCTGATGATGCTTATTTCTCTCATTCCACTTTGGGAAAAACTGAGTCTCCTCACAGCTGATGGTACGCCCACTCACAAGGATCGGGAAGCCAAGAGCACAGCTGCAGCACACGTTTAAGAGTCAGAGCCCCGTATACAGAGAAAAGCAGATAAGGGGAGAGGCTCTCAGGGGTTGAGGGTCAAAAGAACAACAAGCTCAGAAGCAAGCATTGCAAACTGCCAACATTCTACAGTGAACATGAGAACTAAAATGGTTTTCAGGATTGCTAGTGAGGTAAGCACACACACTTGGAGTCAACTCCATGGGTGAAAACATCAGGACAATGGAAGCAGAATGGACTTGTGGCTTATTTTCCTCTTTAAAATGTATGTGGTATTCCTCTGAATCCCTTCCAATTAATAAGTAAGTGGAGATAAAACATCCAGGTCATACCTCTGCTTCTGATCATGACAATGACTGATACCAGACAAATATTACCACAGTAATTATCTTAGTTACTTTTCTCATTGCTGAGACAAAAATACCAAACGCCCAAAGTTTAAAAAGAAAAGATTTATTTTGGCTTAAAATTTGTACAGTCCATAATCAACTGACTCCAAGGCAGGATGGCATGGCAGAGGGATATCACAGAGGAGAAATAGTTCATGGTAGGCAGGCGGGGTACAGCAAAGCAGGAAGCAGCAAGATGCAGCAACAGAAGCCACTCCCTTTAATCTTTTCCAGGCTGCCCTCCTTTCAGGTGGAGATGCCCACACCCAGATTGAACCTTCCTATTATCCATACCCAAAACTATGCTAGACCAATTAATGGATTAGCTTAGTAAGCATGCACCTTTGATCCTAGCATCACACACCCTAGACCCAGCTACCTCCCAGAATCCCATCTCATATGAACACATGAGGCTTAGAGAGGGCATGCAGACACAAGTCATAATTTATACCAATTGTAGGTTTACTAGAGGTGAAGAACCTGAATAGCACTTGGAGAAATGGAGGGAACCAAGCTTCATTACACTAGCAGGCTCAGAGGGGTTGGGTACTTCAAAGTCTAAACCCCATGCTAGTAAAGGAAGTTACTTTTATACTATTTAATAGGTAGTGCAGGAGTCTTTTGTGACTAAATGGAACTTTAAAACTATGGAACTAACTGGAAATGAAAACAGGACAAATAGAGCTTATACCTCTGGTACAATCCTGTTCATAGAAGCAGAAGGAATACTGTGAGTTTTTGGTGTATTTGAGTTTTAAAACATTTTGAACACAAAGATTCTTCTACAGACACACATGCCAAGAATTCAGGGGCAACCTCAGAAAAGTCAGAGAGGTGTTGTTTTATTTTAGCCATCCAGTAAAGGGCCCTACATATGTATCCTAACATAACATAATTATTCCTCATTAAATCAATTACCTGACAGAACAAAACCAACACTTCTTTAAAAGAAGACAATAGACTCCACAGTACCACCACTCCGCAGTACCTCCCCAACCCTGCCCGCCGAGTAGGGATTTCTGCCCACTTCTGGGAAGACCCAGACCCAGTCCTAGCCCAGGTCCAGTGAGTGTTTGGAGAGCTTCCTGCTACCTTGTGCCAGCGGGACCTGTTCCAGCACAGGCGCAGCGTGGGCCGGAACCTCTCCCACCCCCTCGGGCTGCCCCCATCACTCCGTAGCACCTCCCCATACCGCCTGCCGAGTAGGAATTTTGCGGTGTTCTGGGAACCACCAGACCCAGTCTTAGCCCAGGTCCAGTGAGTGTGTGGGAGAGCTTCCTCTTCCCCCTACTTCACCTTGCCTCCTCCAGGCAAAGCTCAGGCCTGGCATACATGCCTGAGGTGTAACCCTGCAGCTACAATCCCTGCAGAGAGTGAAGAGGATAGTTCCACCCAACTAGTCCAGGAGCAGAACATCTTGCCACAGGGGCACAACATATTCACCCTCAAGGGCAGCAGCGGGAAGGAGCTGAGCACAGCAGCCAGACCTAAGCCAGATGCAGCTGGATAAGTCCAAACTTTGTAGAGCTGCTCCTGAACTTCAGTACGTGTGAAGGTTATAACTACAGCAAAGATCTACAACA